>NW_004797541.1:226795-228116 GCF_000002075.1 Aplysia californica | reverse complement strand
CAGCGAGTAAAAAAAAGATTTTCGTCCCAGCTGAAAGTGGGACAACACGGATCAAGAGACAGAAGGCCTGTAAATAAGAAAGAGTCAAAGTGTCCACTTCACAAAAACAGGACAAAGCAGAGCATTAGATCGATCGCCGTTTTCCACAACTCTGGCGTTGAACACACTGGCTACGCTCAGACACTACGCGGGTAACAAAATTGACGTGTACCACCTTCAATCCCGGGGCCAAGCCACACAATGTCCCTGTCACGCCTCATTACAATATCATCAATAAGGGCGTCGCCCACGGAGAGAGCGGATCGAGATTCTACAGCCTGCTTCGTGGCTTTTCATTGATGACCATCCTTCTGAAACAGAAGATTTTGAAGTCTAAAAAAGAATAAGGACAGAGAAAAGGAAACATCTGTACAGGGCGCAGTTTTACGGTTTCTTATTCTTGTTGGAATCAATCTTTTACTGGTGCTGTAGTCCGGGCATGTTCCGAGGCCTTTTTTTTAAATTAAAGAATTACATTTTTTTTTTAAAATTTTAAAAATAAAAAAATATATATATAAAATCTTTTAAAAACCCTATTCGCAATGGTCACAAGCAGGCTCACATGCTCTTGTCCTTTCAGAGCCCGATCAAGTCTAGTCACGGAACAAGACCCCCCCCCCCTCCCCTTCCCCATACTACTGAAAACGTTCACGTCACCATGAACCCAATTATTTAGATCATAGGGAGCGAGTCGGTTGGACCTTTATTATAAGGGCCTATCTGGGCTGATTGGCTTACAAACGGTAGCGGACAGAGATAAACACATTGAAAGGTTCCCTACGCGTAGTCAAATTCCAAAATCTTCTCCATGCGACTGTGAAGAACGTGGGTGGTTGGCGGGTGCTCTGGTGTGGTTTGCTCCTTCTTTCCTATTAAACTAATAATACTACTATTGTCTTTACTTTATCTCTCCTTCTTTTTAATGTTTGGTACTCTCTTGTAACACCTCTAATCTTCGGCACTTAAATGACCTCATTGTGTTGCAAGTACCAAACAACTTCTACTAAAAAAAAACTAGTACTGAAGAACCTAACCTCATATCAATCACCACAGACGTCAATAGCAAATCTGATACACAGACAAGTTACTGACTGAAAGCAAAAACGAAATTATTTCATACCCATTAATCAGTTCCTTTGACACCCTATTTCTTAGCAGCAAGCAGCTGAAGCAGAACTAATCAGACTCACAAGCACAACTCAGTGCTGCATTCAAATTAGGCTCTCTCATTTTCGCAATACAAAAAAAGCCGGACTCGAGACTATTTTAATTACCACCCCCC
>NW_004797541.1:205879-224367 GCF_000002075.1 Aplysia californica | reverse complement strand
GAGAGAGAGAGAGAGAGAGAGAGAGAGAGAGAGAGATCAAAGAAGTAGAATCGACCCATGGCACCCTCCCATCACCTGCAGAACATAATATGTAAGGCAAAAAAATACACTCAAAAGAAGAACTGATCCCAAAGCTTTGAGTCTATTTTCTACAGAGTAAAGAGAGTATGTTAAGGCAGCTACGAACGATCATTAATAAAGTGCAAAGAAAAAGGAAGAATGGTAGGTAGATACAACGGGGAGAGTAAAAAAAGTAGGATCCACTGTAGTATTATGTTACATTGCACAACAATGCCGGGTTGTCGTATCGCTGTCTCCCTTCGACTGTCTACACACGTGCGGCTTCTCACTGATCTAATATTTCATAGACCTCCCCCCTCCCCTCCCTTCCAAATCAAAGCATCCACCAACAACCAGCTCGAAAGATAAAAAGCACGAATTAGACGTCACTACTACTAATACACGAGACCATGGGCTGCAAAAAAGACCCGTCCCTGCTCACACAAAGGAGTCACCTGACTGTGACGTGACACTGGTCCCGCGGCCCCGCCCTGCCAGCCCCCACCCGGTCAAACGGGGTCAGAACGAATACGTCAGCCGACTGGCACATTACACAGGCCACAGACCATGGCCTTACTAGAGGGCAACGCACAGACACTAACCATCCTGGGCTATCTAACATTAAATGTCGCACGACGGTTCCGCATTTTGGATCACAATACAGAGAAGAGCAAAAAAACTACATAATAAGAGGAGAGGTTGTGAGCACAAAGGCAGAGACAGATGCACAGCAGCGGTGAGCCTGCAAATGATACGCTTGCACTTTCATTGGTGGCCATGAGTCATTGGTGCAAGCAAAGCGTTTGCACGTGAATAGCTGGCACAAAACTCAACATATACGCCGCATGAGCGAAGTGGTCGACAGGTGTTCTCCTTAATTTATAAAAAAAAAAGAATACCCTGGAACAATTTGGAGAACGCTACACGTGCCTGATAGCAGTCAGATACCCACATAGTAGAGATAGTTCAACAATTTCAACCCAACAGAACTGATATCCTCTATATTATTCCATTGCACAATTCCGAGTTGTCACTGATGTGGCATTATGTATTATGTTACATTGCACAATGCCGGATTGTCGTATCACTGTCTCCCTATGACTGTCTACACACGTGCAGCTTCTCATTGATCTAATATTTTATTGAACCCCTCTCCCCTCCCACAAAAAAAGCAATTACCAAAACTCCATAATCACAATGAAAAAGCAGAAAAACAACTGCACATGATCGGGTGAGGAAACACATTTTTGCAGCGTGTGTTGAACGATCCAAACTACACTGTACACAATTGGTTCAGGGAAGCCCATGTGGAGATTATTTTTTCAATTTTATCTATTCATTTATTTTTATTATTTAATCTTTTGTTGTTGTTGTTATAAGCAATAAAATGGTGACTTGGGCTTATACACGACAATGGACACATTAGGGATGGATACACAGTATAGGGATATATTGTAGCACAACCAGAAAGAAAAAGAAGCGATCCCCCATCAGAATGCTTTAGTCTTAGTATGAGCTTTACGACACTTGCAACATTGGTGGCGAAAACTTGAGGTGTTACTTGAGAAAAGAAAAAAAGGAAAGATAAAGATGATACATAGATGTTTGATACTACTGAAGGAGCAAACCACACCTGAACTCCCACCAACCACCTACCACCAAAATGCCTATCAACCAACCACCTGCAAATAGCGGGGGGGAAGGTAAGCTTACATCTTTGTAGCTGAGAAGGCCAGGTTACTTCATGGAGTGAACCAAAAGCCTCCATCTGGTCGCCATCCATGCCTTGACGTTGCGTACTATAACACAGATCACCGTAAATCCTTATCTGGCAGAGCTCGTAAACCCATTGCGCCGATGGGGTCTGCGCCAATTCCAGGCAAAGAGCACACGCGTGGGCGCACCCCAATCGCTTCATAATGCCAACGTTCTTCCTTTACCTGGAACAGTGTTTCCATTGTTCGTACTTACAAGTCACAATGCCTGAACCACGGAACAAAGGGCAATGCTGCAATGAAATAGAAATCAACGGGGGCGGGTGGGGAGAGGTTGCTGGGGTTCCATCACCTCTCACTGTGTAGAGAATCGGTGTTTTGTAAATTTATAATATACCGACCACGATTAAGAAATCTAGTTCTGCATGACTCTCTCCTTCAACTTCCTTCCATAACCCCCGATCTTACACATTATTAAGAGCCACGCGCATATCATCCTCACTCCAAGCAGAAATTCGCTTCGTTTCAGCGCGCTTCCCCCCATCCTAACCAATCCTCGCTCCCACAAGAAGCACACAGTTGATAAATAATTAAGTCGTTTCGAGAAACTCTACGCAGCAGACTTCAGCGCTTCAGCCGAAAGGACAGTCAGAAACCCGCGAAAATTGCTCCCTTTAGAATACGCCTATGCCGATAGCTTGCCTCGGTTATCTCTATTTTTAGATAACAGGTCTACGAACTGTGTATGAATCTAAAATCAATGCCTCATACATGATATAAACTGCAAGCGACAAAACGAAATTCTATAGAGTAAAAAAAAGGTGGTACGCCCAAGCACTGACAAAAACTCACACACGTTCCAAAACATGGTCTTAAAAACAAAAGATAGCGCAGGGGTCCCCAAAAACTCACCGAGACAGGAAAAAAAAAACGATAGAAAAAGGGCGTTGTGTCTTCTGTTTCTGCGTTTCCATTACTAACATCAAGTCACCTAATTGAACCAAAAAGGGTTTTGTAAAAAAAGATTGATTTTTTTTCTTATAGGTATACAAAGAAAACAAAACAAAAACCAATACACATGTAATAACCAAACAGAGGAAGCTATTGCTGTTCACCTAAAGCCCTGGTCTTCCATCAACTCATCTTTTAAAATACAAATCAATACTTCTTTTTTCTATATAAAAAGAAGAGTATCACACCCAGAGCGCCCTTGAACCATCCACAGCTTCCCCCCTCGCATTTGTATCAAGCAACAGTACCTATACGTTCTTATACTGACCGTCTAGAGCAGTACTCGTAGTCCGGCCACCCTGACATAACACTACCAATTATTGGACAGTCCAACTGGCCCAGCGGCCCTCCCACACATGTACACCAAGGCGGCCCCCGCATTCACCTGTCCATTGTGCCGCAGCGGGATGTCCCCTCAACCACAGGTGAATACGACCCTCTGACGGGGCCAGTTTCAGTTTCAGTGGGGAAGGAGGATCACCATCGACAAACAAGAGCTTCAGGAGGCCTATTGTGGCTGTAGACTGTCAGGGAAGCGGACCTTGGGCGCCCCCTGCTGCGTCCCGTTACTCGCCTCGTCAGACGTCACAATCAACCGTGAATAATAACGGCGGCGGCTTTGTGCCAGCAGACTGACCAACGCCCCTGGGGCATAAGAAGGAGCGGAGATCATTTCCCTTGCCACGACCTCCCTTACTGTTTTTTGAAAGTCTGGCTGCAGAACTTTCTGAAACACTACTAGATCTAGATGATAAGGAAAGCTATAGTGAAACAAATACGAAAATAAGAAAGATAAAATAAAATGTTAAACTTTAAATCCTGACACTGGGACAAATAAAAATAAATCGAGACAACGCTGCTTCAATACTAGTAAAAAGACAGCAACAACAACAAAAATCACACACACAAACATACACACACAAAAACCGGCATCCTTTCTTTTGAGTAACAAAATGACAAATAGAACCGAGAGGTGAGGAGGATACCAGAATTTAAACAGCAAAACTTGCAGAAATCAACAAAGTTTAGTCTTAGTCTTAGCACTGAGCAAAAAGAAAGACATTGACACTATGACGCCATTCCGCGTGGAGATACATCGGGAAGACGAGGACAGTATAATGTAGTTCTTAACCGGACACTCTCCTGCCATCTCCACTTAATAAATTACATGTGTATATCAAGAGTAAGAAAGTGGACTGAAATAGCAGAAACAATGGCAAGGGGTGAATAAAGTGCGGTCCACTTCAGATTCCCCGCTGATGGGAGGACAAGTCTCGTCCTCTTGTTAGACTAAACAAAGGGCCCGACACTTATGACAATTGTTTTCAAGAGGTGAACCACTTAACCCGATGTCATCAACTGAAGGAAAATTAGAAATATTATAATGAGTGCAGGCTGAAATAATCCAGCAACGGATAAATAAACAGGCATTATTTTCTGCTGTCATTGACTCTCTCTCTCTCTCTCTCTCTCTCTCTCTCTCTCTCTCTCTCTCTCTCTCATCAGCTTGCCCTTGCAGCCGCTGACAAACAAACAAAAAAAAATACAGTGATACATTCGTAATATCAGTGTTCCACGTCTCATTTCCCATGCAAGCCATTCTTGCATTATCGAAGACAACAGTGTTGTAAAACGCGTGAGTGGAGATTGCTTTGATTTGGACATCATTCTACTTCTCTTCTGTGTTTCTATGGTCGAAACCTGTCCGTCGTCAAGCTGACAGAATATGTGAGAGAGAGAGAGAGAGAGAGAGAGAGAGAGAGAGAGAGAGAGAGAGAGAGAGAGAGAGAGAGAGAGAGTGTGTGTGTGTGTGTGTGTGTGTGTGTGTGTGTGTGAGAGAGAGAGAGAGAGAGAGAGAGAGAGAGAGAAAGAGAGAGAGAGAGAGAGAGGGGGGGGGGTGACAGGAAGAGGGAACACAGAAGAGAGAAAGAGAGGGAACATAGAAGAGAGAAAGAGAGGGAACATAGAGAGAGCTTGACAAAGAGAGGAACAGAGAGAAAGAAAGAGGGGGGCACTGGAGAGAGAGAGAGAGAGAGAGAGAGAGAGAGAGAGAGAGAGAGAGAGAGAGGGGGGGGGGTGGAAGGCGCGTGTATCGCAGCATCTTGGTCTCCTGCAAGACGTCGTCCCGAGTACGAGTCTACAACGACGGCCGTGTGCCGGGCACACTTCAGACACTCAGGGGTCAGGCAGGCAGGGGCTCCACAAAGGCGGACCAAGTGTCATCCTCCATCAAAGAGAGTATTTTGTCCCCTGTTCATACGGACGAGGCGCCCCCTGAGCCCGCGTGTGCGTGAGACAGATGATACCCGCGATGACAATAAGCCAGGGTGAAGACCTTGGCAGGTGTCTTTTTGGTGGGGGCAAAAGAGCAATAATACCAAGCGCCTGGGATATGGTCAGCAGCGTCTTTATGTTTCCCATGACACGAACCCAAGTCGAACAGAGAAGGGAAGAACAGGGGTACAAAGTAAGGTATCGGTTTCTCTTTTGCACGGCGTTTCACGATCTATTCCTGAAAACCAAACGAAACACAAAAACAAGCAAAAAAATAGTTACCGTGTAGCCACAGTGAGGGAGCCAGTTTTTGTAGAGTCAATATAGCAACTGCAACAGCTAGAAATCCTACCCTAGGCCATTCAGAGCGTGGTTTTAAACATATCGAAACCGACACCCCCCCCCCCCCCCCCCCCCCAAAACCGTCTTTTTCACTTTCAGAAGAAGCGCCCCAGCAGCAACAACAAGAAAGAGCTCAAGAACGCAATTTCTTGATTTGATAAAATGCGACCTTTCCTTGAGAGGAGGGGGGAATTGGGGGGGGGGGGGGGGTAAACAAAGAAAAGAAAGCAAATAAAGAATTAAAGGAAAGACAGTCAAAGAAAAAAAGAGCCTTATGTGTGCATGAACTATGGCGGCTCGGCACACGAAGCCACTGACAGGACTAACAAAGGCGTGCACGCAGAGTTCAACCAGGAGGCGTGAAGGAATGGGTGCCAGGAATCCGGGCACAAGCACGAGCGGAAAGAAGGCTGTCCCTGTATACACAGCTAGGACGACTGGGCCCAACGTGCTACTGATCATAAAACTCGCCTCCACCCCGAAGGTACGAACGTCAACAGGTGGAATGGAAACAGCGGTCCGGAAGAGAGAAAGGTCTCTTTCTTCATTCCCGCCTGAGCTCTAAGCCAAAGCACAAGTGGCTGAACACCGAACCACACATGTGTGCTTGTGTGTGTGTGTGGGGGGGGGGGGGGGAGCGTCTGTGTTCGTGTACGTGCGAAACGGCCGATAATAAACCTTGGCACAGCTACCTGCAGAGCAATCATGGCTGAGAAAACAAGAGAGCACTCATGCAAAAGGGCTTGATCAGAGCCCTGCCCGGACTACGGGTGTAATGTACAACCAGTTCGATTGACGTCAACGTAGGTCAGGGTGAAGGACACCGTTCTTCATCAGTTTTGAACTGACAGAGCACAAAACAAACTGTGTATCCTTATATATTTATATGGTTACTTATAAAATATAAACGTTAGCAATTACTGAGAAAACAAAGGGAATGGAAACATGTGGTAAAACAAGTCATGTCATAAAATGAACTTGCATGCACAGAAGAAGAGTTCCCCCTATATGCACAAGAGTGTTCAAAGGGATGAAATCGCTATACATTCACATGAAAATAAAGAAAAGAACTGTATTTAAATAGTCACAAAGAACACACATAGAGTCCAGCTTGAAGATCTTCAACAGAATAATTCTATGTCAACCCAGAAAGCAGCATATCGGATATCGTCATAATAACAGTTGCAGACATAGTGCTGAGCCTATGAATATTTTAACAAATAAAAATTTTAAAGATTGTAGTAGTATGAGGACGAAGTTAGATCAACAATGTAATATTTCTCTTGAAGTGAGGTAATTTTGTCACAGAGACAGTACACAATCAATACCATAGCAGTATTGCTTTTCAGGTACATTGTAGTAGAATCAAGTGCTTTTTCTCATGCTGCAAGCAATTGCTATGCACACAGGTTTGTGGTTGGTGAGTGTTTTTGTTATGTTTTAGAGAAACGAACATCTGCATGCTGTCCTGCAAAGATTCTCAAAGAGGAAGACTGTAAGCGCCACCTCTACTTGTATGTTAACACAGCAGCAAAATGATTAGTTCTTCTATATTTTAACAATAGGGTTCATCCCCTCTTTTTTTCACTCTGGAAGTCAATAAAATTATCTCAAACAGGTACGAGAGCGATGAAGAGGAAAAACATTTCTCAACCACAATGTTTAAAGAGAACAAAATGATGACCAGGACTCTCAACACCTGAAAGTGAGAACTTTTTTTTTGTCACAGCCCACTTTTTCAGTAAAAACACCTACCTATAAAAAATTATTACATTCCTAACCTGACACATTCAATTGTCAGATTTAATTTTGAGAAAGCGAAAATATCCTTTATTAAAAGGTTGGAAACCCTGCATGAGGAACAGAGAACTCAGGGCACAAACAATAGTTAGTAAGAGTCATGTGGACAGCAGTCCAATTAATTGATGATATTTCTGGTGATCAGTGTTTTCCCTGTTTGAAGTCGATCGAACTATTCTTACTCTTAGACCATGGACCCCTGCATTGTTACATCATTGTAAGTCAGTTTATATGCCCAACATTACACAGCACTAGATTTAAACAACACAGACAACTTACCCCCCCCCCCCACCCCAATAAATTAGCAAATAGTCATAGTGTGATGGTCCAAGTCTAATGATGTGCTAAAGATCTATTATAAAAATGCCATTGAGACAGAGGTAAGAGTTTTCTTTCATCATCTATTTCATCAGTCCACACTAAATCCTAAATATTTAAAAACCTTGCCAAACGACGATACCAAATCTAAAGTAAAGTGACTCAGGCTCTCTTTGGGAGAAGTGGTCCAGGCCTAACTCCACAGAAATCTAGAGTGCTCTCGTGGCCTAGAGGTTAAGGTGTTCCCCTCTCATTCAAAGGTCCTGAGTTCGAAATTGTCTTCTTTCACCTCCTTTCCTTCTCTCTAGAAATGTTCTGTCGTCTACTTTCGTCTCCACTTTCTGCTCCCACCCCCTCACCTCCTTTGCCCCCTCCTTTGGGCTCCTGACTCTTTCTGTAGCCTTTCTACTGCTACTCCTTGGTTCCTTCTTACTGCCGTCTTTCAGCCACACCCCTGACCTTCTGGTAGAAAAGATCTACACGTAGATTTCTCAGAAAAATCACAGAGGTCCTGTGTGCAAGTTGCGCATGATAAAATCCCTTGGAGGTCTAAAATCGATAAGAGTAGGCTTCTGCCGCCACCCAGGCAAAATTTAAAATTTCCTGCCAAATGAAAATGTATGATATGACACTGTGCAGTTGCGGGTGCCGTAAAACACTTACCAAAAAAAATAATAATTTATACATTATTGGAAACAAAAAAGAAAGACGCATTCATAAAAAAAAGGGGGGGGGGGGGGGAGTGTGCAGGGGATATATTCCCACTGCAAAAGGGGGAGGGGGTTATGAAGGGTGGTGGTCTCCTCCAGCTAAATTCACAAAAGTAATGGTTTGTGATAGTTTTTAGTGGCAAAATTGTTCTCAGCACACTAAAACAACGTTAAAATAGTGCCGAAAATAGTCTAAAACGGGTTTGGACTTTTTCTAAATTTAGCGGTGGCTTTTTCACCCTGGCAACTCAGTCAGCTTTTTACTTGACTTCCATTTTTGTTTCCGATTTTGTGTAAATTTCTACGGTGCGGTTAGGCCAGGACCACTTTTTCCGAAGAGTGCCACTGACTCATCATATTTTTTTCCTGACTCCTGTCTCGCCTTAGCTGAAGTCAAATATATATATATATATATAATACCAAAATAAACCTTGGCTAGGCATTATCTTTTCCCTTGAGTATTTTTAGGAAGGCGAAGGACAGGCTCGAAAGGCAGTGCTGTATGAATAGTACCTTACGGAAAAGTCCTTCCACGGAATTAAACGCGAGCAAATAAACAATTTAATTACCCTATTCTAGGATGGTTTGTAGATCTAGAATCTAGATCTAATCTAGATCTACATCTAGATTCTAGATCTAGATCTAGATCTAGATCTAGGATGGTTTGTAGATCTAGAGAAATCTAGTTTGCTAGAGTTAAAAAACCAAGTAAGAATCTGGGATCCAGATCGAATGAGAACTGGATCTAATGGCTTTAAAATTAAGTGTTAGTGTCACTGTTAGAGACTCTCTAGGGCCTTATCTAGAATCTATATATCTAGATCTAAATCTATAATCTATTTTAGCTTTAAAATCTACACGGGTATCCAAGACTCAAGCAAGAAAATGGGTAAAACGAAGACGTAAACTTTAAAATTCAATGAATTCAATGGGACGTCTGAAGATTAGATTCTAGGGACTGGCAACGTTTAAATTTAAACATCTTAGATCTAAATCTAGATCTAGAATCTAGTACACCTAGATCTAGACTAGATCTAGATATAGATCTAGAATTCTAGATATCTAAGATCTAAGTCTAGATTAGTATAGGCCAACTTACCTCACTGTTGTAAAGTTTCCGTAGTTCATCAAAAATCCACATTTCCACGCGCAATCTCTTCTTTATCAGTAACATCTGATGTTGGCCATACTTTGCAGTCAAATATTTCTTTTTCTTCTCAGTGTGTTGATCTTTCAAAGTAAATCCCACATTTCTCGGTGATCCATCGGATGCCATCTTTGAAGGTGCTTTGTAGCTTTCCATCGGATTTCCTTTGCTGTACGTTGCACTGTCACTGTTCGCTCCTCCCCCGTCTGTGTACGGTGTAGCCATAACTTCGTAGAAGCCAACAGTTTTGCCTTTGCGGAATGGGTTCCGGCTCATGCTGAACTATTTTTCCTGACTCTTGACCTACAAGATTAATAAAAACGTTTAAAAGGTCATTGTCATGAATAAAATTAAAAACATATTTTGATGCCTAATATACTCTTTTACAAAACATCTAACTTTAGTTTCAGAGCGTTTTTTAACTGTTTGTTAGTACTTTCGACAACCGTGTTTACATACAAATCCATACGCCGAGCGAAGGGAGTTGCTGCGTGAAACGCCGGAAGTATTGTTGTTGCAAATGGCTTCTGCTATCATAAACACTGTCGCTATGAGGTACCTACTTGTTTTGTTGCTTGTAACTTTCAAGCCTATTTATTCGACCAAAGAATTTGTCTCCCATGGTTCGTCAAATTCAGACGAGTCTCGGATTTTAGATGTGATGAAGAGGCTGGGGATTAAGGACATCAGTGATTTAGAAACCGAGTTGAGTGATTCAACCTTCCGATCCCCAGCTGGGCAGACAGATACATGCGAACCGTCAATAGATACAGGGACCATCATAAGGGCATCTGAATCCATCGACGCAGGAGCTGAATTTATCAACTCCGTCAAAGATGTATCATCCAACAGTGCGTGCTACAACTTATGTTGCAAGAACACTTCCTGTGATGTTGCAGTTTACCAAGACAAGGTTTGTGACAAAGCCCCCATTTCAGCTTCCACCACCAGTGCCACCAGTCTCTTCCCCCAGTCTTGACTTTCTCAACTCTCTTGCCTCTGTGACCACTTTGAATCTAATCAAAGCATCATCTACCTCGAACTGCATACATATCAACGGTACAGTGACTTAAAAATGTATCTATCTAAATCTAGATTCCTTTTTCTGATAGATTGTTGACCACATCAGTTCAGTTTCTTAAACACTTTGCAGTCACACCACAGCCAGAGGAGTACAAAATACACCATCTTGTCACCCCCATCCAGGAGAGCGACTGTACCAAACTTCTCGGGCCTGGCGCAGAAGTGCGCCAGGTAACCGGAACGGATAATTTTCACCAGCACATTATTGCACCAAGTGACTGCAAAGTGTTATAAAGCCAAGCCAACTGCAGTGATGGGTAATAATGGTAAAGGTAGAAAAGAAAGTTGGAGGTTTTTTGCCAACATGAATTCCTGTGTGAACCATTTTCTTTCAGATAGGCGTAGATCTAGATCTATATATTTTAAGCATCAATACTTTATCAAATTTTCAAAAGGAGGTTATATTATTTTGTCAGAATGTATGCATCGGGCAGCATTGTGTACAGGCCTACTGTATGAAAAGCATTATATAAATAAATCAAACATTGTAATTTATTTTTTGAAGGGGGAAACACTCGATAACATTCCCAGTCTCCTTTCCTGGTCTCAAGACAACCTTTCCTTTTCTTTGTGTCCTTGTGAAAAGTCTAAGTTAAAGAGGTCAAACTATTGCAAAATGAAAATTGCACCGGTAAGTTATGAAAACAGTAGAGTGTGATTTTCACTCTATCTCTGCATTTGTTGGATAACTTGTAGTTAAATTAAACAATGAGCTACTATCTGGGAATGGAAAAAATGTATCGACCTGGTTGTATTGCTTGAATTCTGCTACTATCATACCGAATAGGGTGGATGATGTTGAATTTCTTGCGTTGACCTTTGACTTTGAGTACTACCTCCCTGCCTACTTACCTCCCTGTATACTTGCCCGTCTGCCTTTCTGTCGTTCCATTGTTTTCATTAATAGAAATATATAATAACTAACTAAAAGAAAACTTTTGTTTTCAACTGAAATTCAAAAAGAGGGTTTTAGCTGATAGTTCTCTTGTCTGATATATGTACAGCTAAAAATCTGTAACTATTCTTGTCTTTATATATATTGTTGCAAGTGGTACTAATTCTACACTTACTTACCTTAACACTACTTTTTAGAATACCTACTTCATATCCTACATCTTACATCGTATAATTGTCTTTTATGGTATGGCTTTTGGAAGGACCTCATTGTGGAATCTAGGACATGATCAGTGAAAGATAATTTAAGTTTCTTAAACAATAGACTGATTGTAAAGTGCTGCTAAGCTGGGACATACATACACTGGAAGCGAATGCTGTCTATTAATATGCAATGGACTTGATGTTTAAGTATTTATCTATGACAAGCTGCTCTCAACGACCCGTGGTCAGAACTGCTCTGCTGGTGAGACGCTGTTAACGGCTGACACACATTGCACAAGAACTTCAGCATTATAAGTTTTCGACAATTGCCAAAAACAGGTCTCTTTTACAGGGAGTTTTTTCATTTGATGAAGAGCTGTCAAATAAATTAATTTCTTTTGATTTAGTGACATATTTGACACTTTAAGGTTGCATATTCAAAAGAGGGCTCCGGCATAGAAGGGAAACCTCCTCCGGAGGTAAAGAGTTTAGGAAAATATCAAGACACTTAACAACATGGTAGTCCACAATTTTTTGCGACATATTTATATACACATAAATATTTTTCATTATATATTATATCTCATTAGGCCAAATGGGAAGGGTGCGAAAATCTTTTCAATATATATACGAATTTCATTATGTACATTTAATAAATGCAAAGGAAGTACATGTAATAAATACGAAAACATGTAATTAGAATAAATTCAGGAAATGAAATTCTGCTCTGTTGCATGTTTTGCGATATGCGTATTCACAATGTGCGTATGTGCGTGTGTGTCTGCACGTGCTTGAAGCAGACCTGTCAGGTACTCCAATAAAACCAGAGCTGTGCTTTTTTTTTGGGGGGGGGGGCATCACAGAACCCCGGATTTGCATACTATCTGGGGTTTTTTTTTTATATTCCTGAATTCTATTTCGGTCAGGTCGTAAGCAACTTATCATAAATGAAGTTAAGGTACACTTTTTTTTTGTTAACTCTTTATCTCCACCACGCCGGGGCCCTTTTTTGGTGCTAAATTTTGAAATGACAAAAAAGTCATTAAATGGGTCATTAAATCGCAACTAGCAAACCTATTTTGATAGTTCTTCATCTAGTGATTGTATTTTCGGTATAAAGACCGGTTTTTGGCAATTACCAAAAAGTAATTTGATGTTGAAGTGGTGGTAAAGGAATGTGCTCACAGGCACAGTGGTTCCGACCGCGAGCCGCTGGTAGCGGCTTGCCGGAGATAAAGAGTTAATTTACCCTAGTGTTGCGACTTATTGTAAATTACGTAAAAATCCACATTTTTATTTGTGTTTATTTTCCAGGGTTGGTTCGTTTTACTATCTTTCCTGGGGTTCTGGACACTCCGGGTTTTTTTTCCTAACTCCCAATTTTTTGTAGGGAGGATTTTGAGGGAAAGACCTATTTTTGGTAATGAAGTGGTGTGCAAGTTTGTTGTATTGTATAGGCCTAGTCAGTGCCTCCCTCCCCATGCACTTTCTTCTCTGTAAATCTGGTAGTTACAATATATTTGTTTGGGATTTTTTTTTTTTTACAAAATTATGAAAGGTGAATGAGAGTGTTTACTTTTCAATGCTCCTTTCGACGCTCATACTGCATGTACCCCCACCCATTTTTCAAACGTTTCTTATTGCCTGTTGTTCAGAGCTAATTCCTGTACTGGAAAGCCAAAGGTTTTTTGCATTAGTAGGCCTATGTAGGCCCATGTATGAAACGGTGCCTTAAGAATAAGAGCATAATAATTAGTTTCTTTTTCCCTGCTTAAACAAGTTGGTTTATCTTTGAAATATACTCTGTTACATGAGGAAAGCAGGCTTCTGGGTGAGTGCTGTACTGATACTGATTTGACAAAATATTTTGCTGGTATCATGTGAATTCTGGTATATTATTATAAGCTTGTTTCCAGTACCAGATGGGCTCAGAGAGCTCCCTCCCACTTAAAAAAAAAAAAAAAGAAGATGAATGCTCAAACTTATTTGCGTCATATAAGGAAATAGTGTGTGCTTTAAATTTGATTGTGTGCTTTTTTTAAAATACAATAATTATACTTTTAATATGTTGTAAGTAATGTCGCTATGACTGTTTGTCTCAACATTTTTTTGGAGGTCAAGAAAAAGAAAACAAATGTGTGCACGTGTCACATACAATGCAACCACAGTATCTTATTTCCTCCCCAGGAAAAAGCAATAATTGATAGTGTCTGTGGAATCCTGTAAGGAGGAAGTCTTCAAGTAATAATAATTTTGCTCTGATTAAAACAGTGTTCTCAGTCCTTTTTTTAATTCTTAATAATTCTTCCACTATCATGACCTTACTTCTTTGAAAGAATACTTCATATTTTAATGCTGTGGAACGACAGCCTTTTACTGAGCTACTAAATGGATTAATAAAGGTTTAACTAATATTACAGAGATTAGGTGGAGATATTAAAAATAAAATTTTTTAAAAACTTTCCATTGGTGTGTCTGTCTACAAGGTCTTTGATGTAGATATAAACTTCTGGTAGCCTACTTATAAATTTTCTCTCTGCTGTTCAAGGGAGATAGAAGATACAGAGTAAACACAAAAAAGCAGGGGATACAAACGCAGTTACCTCCCTTAGGTAAAACCTGAAAACGTGTCTCAGTATGTTCACCACAAACTGCTTCAGTTTTTCAGAGGAAAAATTTGATGAAGATGCTTTTACACAGAATGTGGGTGGTGGGAGGCTTCTGTGGGTAGGGTGTAGACCTTATTTTTTTCTTTAACTTACTTTTTCTAGAAAAATTAAATGATTGTAATAATGAACAAACCAATACATAATGCTGGGGACATGCTTCTACTCTGAGTCTGAGCTTTCATTTTAAAAAAAATAAATATATGCAAGTGACTGGATTTTAAAACCAACAGATTGCTGTGGTCTTGACAGTGTTTTAATTGTTTTCAGTATGTGGGTAGCAAATGTTGGTCAATGTCTGTCTCTCAAGTCACAATCTCTTTCTTTTCATTAAAATCATTTATATACATGATATATATGTATAGATTATGTTGTGTGGTGTTGTTAAAGATAATGGTAAAAAAAATCTCTTTTAGGGTCCTGTTTTGATTGGTGTTCTATATTCGTAATTCTGGATTATGAGCATGTGAAGATGGAGTAATATATGAGGCATCGTAGTAAAATCAGATGCTCGTCAAAATTTAATAATGAAATCAAAGAAACCTGCATTTTTCTGCCGGTTTGGCATTTTTTATTGAATACTTGTTTTTTCGGCTCAACATGTTGTGTGATCATGTAAAAACATATTTCTGTTTGGATTTTACTGAAAAAGGTTAATTAAAGGCACAAAATATGTAAATTTGCAGTTTCCAAGGACTCTCAAGGTTTGGAAGTCACCAAACTTCGGCTGCCATTTTCTCACAAATTTTACCTGACACCAGTGTTCCCCACCTTCTTTAATCACAAATACTGTGACTGCTGTTCAAGATTGATGTTTTGTTCATCTAAAGTAGGACAAATGAATAAGCTTTTAGATAAAACCAAAAACACCACACGCCCAAAAATTGACGAGGACCTGATTCAACCGCGTCGTGACACATATCGGTTTTTATACTCTGGAAGTTTTGTTTCTTTGATCTGCATGTGATATCACTTTTATCTAGCGATGGGTACTTATTAGCCTTCTTTTGCATTATAACTCTTTGGTGCCAGTGCACTTGACACTCAATGTATTTGATGGTGAGATCTGCCTGTGCTGTTTGACACTGTGTCTATTGGTTAGGGTTACAGTTAAAGTTACGGTTAGGGCCAGGGTTGTCGATTTTCGTTAACTAGTAGACTGTCAAGTGGAACATTTATCAGACTGGTCTGTAGAACAGAAGCAATGCGGTGGTAGACTGTCAGGTCCCTGGCATTGACTCTTGCAGTAGAGTAGCGGTTCCTCGTGTTTTTGTAACTCGTGCAACATACCTGAATGCTTTTAAGTTTTCTGGGACCTTAAGAAAGAATATACTGTAGATATAAATCCTCCTAATGATAAAAACCTTTGAGGGAGGACACAGGTGGTGAATATGCAACTCACTTGTTACCAAACCAAGAAGTGCTAAATTTAGTTTTAAATCTAAATAAACAAGCATTCAACATGATAACTATGTATTTGTTGCTAAAAAAAAAGGCAAGACAAACGGACAAAAAAACAACAGAGGATAAAAAAGCCGTGGGACCTGCCTGTGGCATCCTTCAACCATTCATGCACTTATAGGATTGATGCATAGGTATAGGTAGAAGAAATTAACTGGAGTTGAGGAAGGTATATGTACCGTAACATGATGTGAACATAATTAACATAATTTTAGTAGACACTTACACGATGTCAACAGTCTTTCTTATGTTCTGTCCACTACTGTGGATATCTTTGTTATCCCTCCTCGAACTCGATCTGGAATAATGGTCTCTGTCACTAGTGTTGCAAAGCCTTAGCTAGACCATTTGTTTCCGTCTGTCATCAATAACAGAAGTTCCAATTTCTGTTTGTCGTCAGAGTATCCTGAAAATGAAAAGACAAAAAAACATTGAATAATAGTGACAATGTTTATATGATGGAGGATAAATGTCAGTATGTTGTCTATCGGAACTGAAGCCTACACTGTATTAATGCTGGTTTTTTCTTTATATTTTTCCTGTGATTGTTTTTGTGTTTTTTTAGTTTCCGTCATTTGATAGATTTTTAAAAAATTCAAAGTTACATAAAAAGCATTGCATTAAACTGGGAATGTTAAGTGCCCTTTCCGAACTACAGAAAATGCTTTGTAAACTGAATATAATACTGCGGTACATTTTCCATTGAATTCTATAAGGGAAGTTTATCACAAACTTTTGTTCCAGATGCAACCAGGAAATGCACTTACTAATCACTGAGACCATACATAGCATAATATTTAAGATATATATTTATATTATTATATTGTTTGTCAAGAGTTGCTGTTAAAAATACCCTGCAGCTGCAAAGGAGGCAGAATATTGGAAAAAAGGTAACGATTAATTTGAATATCCAACCACTAGTGCGAGCTTGATTTTATCTATACTTCACTGCTCACAGTGTATCAGTAACTGATCTTGTTGAAATGGTGGGAGAATGTGTTAAAGACTGAAACGCGCTCACCATTTAGAAAAAGAGATGTCCACGGTATTCACGATAATAACTCGTCGACAGACTTTGAAAGTGATCAAGCATACAAATGGGTACGATGAAAGACAAATTGGACGTCTGAGAAGAACATGTTCTACTTTCTAAATAAAGAAAGTCGTGCTTTCTTATACACGTTTTATTCCTGGCTTACCGGTCACGATTTGTATTTGTAGGCCTTTCTCTCGCTTCGTGATTTTCCGAGTTTTAGCGGATCCAGAACGCGCACGCACCCTCCCTCGAACGGTATGTATTCAACAGCACCCGTTCCCTCTCTGTTATCAACAGTATTAGTCGACATACCTTTACATTACGCGCAGTTCCTTACAACCTCTTTTCTAACTGGGCCTCTCGAGCTTGTCACAAGGGATTTGTCTGGCCCAGATAGATGAGTACCCATTGATAGTCACAACATACCCGACGCTAAGTTTAAAGGGCCGTGCTTTGAGTGTTTTATGCGTTTCAGATAGTCCTATGATTATTTTACTATTACTTTATTTGCTGGCTATAGCGTCGGCCGCTTTTGGGAGGGTCTGCAATGTTGTGTTATACATTAGGCGATTTGTATGCTCGAGGGCATCGGTAAATAGACTTGTTCTTTATCCTGGTGACCCACTGCCCCCGTGTCTTTCAGTCAATATTGAGTGTCCCACATTTTGTACAATACGTACATGTACAAATATTAATGCTGCGTTGTTATCGCCAGATGCAAGGTTAAAAAGCTATCGAGACAAAAGAGTGAGATGTTGAAACAGAGGCAGAGAACATAAGAAAGACTGCTGACATCTGTAAATGTACATGTATTTATGTGTAGTTTTAGAAAAATTCTGCTTAGACTGGAATAATTACATTGATTCATTTATATTTCATTATTTTGGGGGTCACAATTTGTTGTGATCAAAATTTTGGTTGACTTTTAAAATGCATTTTCAACGTTTTTGTTTTGTTGCTGTCTGTTTTACGGGGAGGGGCGGGGGTGTACTCACCTGCGTTTGCAGCTGACAGGTCGTGCTTTTAGAAGTCTTAGCGTTTACTCAGAAATACCACTTTTTCTTTTCCCAACTGACAAAGCCTATCTGCTTTTCTCTTTACACTTATACCCTGCTCCGGTTTATCGCTCAATGAATTTCTTTTTCTTCATATATACCTATATAATAAGTGGCCTCGATTCCCGTCTTTCGTTTACCGCGTCCTCTCCGCTCTTGTCAGGGCACTGATAGTGCTGTGCAAACAACGTGTATTTTTGTTATAGAACGAGCACAAAGCGATGAGTTATTTGAGGAATGTAACCGGGTGTAGCATCATCTACGGATGGGTACACGGAGGCACAAACCGATGTCAGAAGTGGCAAAGTGAAAAAGTCGGAAGAGAGAACCGTCCGGGTTGGGGGGTTTTTTTGTTGTTTTTTCGCCGACTCGGACGTGTTTGGAAAAACGTAGATCTCCGAGGGTCCAGTAGTAGTAGTGGTAATAGTAGTGTCACTCTCCGATAATTGTTGGGTAGAAGCCTCTGATCTTGCGCTTGGCGGTTTTGGCTTTACGGAGACTAAACGTTGACAGTCGAATAAATCGATAGATTGGTTTGAAGCTCAGCCATCTGTCGACGTTGTTACATGACGGCGTTTGTTGGGGAGTGAAAAAGAAAGAAGGGGAGAAGGGGCATGGGGGTGGGGACAGCCCAACGTGAGTCAATGAGATGGCTTGCGTAATGGATGTGGGTGTGTGTGTATGTGGAAAGAAAGGGGTTGGGTTGGAGGGG
>NW_004797541.1:204714-205395 GCF_000002075.1 Aplysia californica | reverse complement strand
GGGTCATTCTTTCCTTTTGTCTGTTATTGTTGTATCCTTTTGTATGATTTATTTTTTCCCGCTTAAGCCATTTGGGTGACCAGCCGTTAGGTCTATTGTGTTTGGGGGTTTTTTTTTTCTTTTTCAAACATCCCATGTTGATTGTCATGGTCCTTTACTGCGGGCTTGTAATTCGTCTTGAAACCCTCTCGTCAGATAAGAAGAGAAGAAGACATAGTTGGAGGCTTGGAGGGTGCGTGTTTGTGTCTAAGTATCGAGCTTGTCTTTTTCCTTGCACTGAATTGCCGTTATTTTGTCTCAGAGTCCAGCTCTTTACTATAGCTAAACTGATATGGCGTACGCAGCTTTGTCGTCGTTTATAGCGTTATAAGGCTGTTCGTGTATTTTCTTCTGGTTGGCCAGACAAACACAGACAGACAGACAGACAGACAGACGGACGGACGGACGGACAGACGCACAGAGGGATGAACGGACACTTTGTGCTTTGTGTTAATGTATAATAATAGCCTGACTAGCAAAAAGAATGACGTGTAAATAGATTTGATACATATCTAGCACAGTGTAGCTTTAGGTTGTGTATTACCTTGTTACCTTGTTTCTTTCGACAGATGAACAAATGAAATGGTTTGTGTATGAGTATGTGTGTGTGAGTGTGTGTGTGTGTGTGTGTGTGTGTGTGTG
>NW_004797541.1:200916-204614 GCF_000002075.1 Aplysia californica | reverse complement strand
GTGAAAGAGAGAGAGAGAGAGAGAGAGAGAGAGAACTTAAACTGTAAACGGGTAGATTTTAAAAGAATTGTACAGCTAGGTAGGCTAGATGAGCAGTCAGAACGTTTGATAGACCTGCCTGGAGATGATTATGCCATCGTCTTGTCGTGTATTTCTGTAGCGTTGTGAACTGAATTTCTTTTCTAGAAAATATTTTCAAGAGTTTGAACTTCAAGGTTGAGAGTGTGTGATCGGAAGGCACTACTGTCTCCTCACCTTTTCCTCGAGTTACTATCTACTGTCTGTGCTGTCTATCTTGCGTTTTCCCCGCGCAAAGTAACTGTTATCGTGGTAATATAGTATGCTATTCTGTGCCATTCCATTTAGCAGCATGTGCGACAGTGGCGTGTATCTTTTTATGTAAGAGATAAGAAAATGTTACACTTTTTGCATCGAAAAGGGACTGTACAAGCGCTCTCAGAGTGCATTTAAAGTCTAACGCCAAACAAAGCGCACTGTTCGCGGTATGGCGATTGGTGATAAATCCTTTATCTTCTCCAAACAGTTCGATAGATAGGAAAAATAACCCAATGCAGAGCTGGTGACGCTAAGTACTGATACTGCTGACTCACACCTAGATCTATAGATATTTACTAGCACGCACGTGTAAAAATATGAAGTGTCACATATGGTTGGTTTTAATTTGGAAGGGAAAAAAGAAAATCAAAGTCCCTTACTTTTTCTTTAAAAAGAAAAGAGATATATGGTATAGACAAGGTTATACTGCCCGTATCGTCAAATAATGAAGTCTGCACTCTTACGCCAGTGCTCGTACCATCTGTGTTGAGTTCGGCATTTATTTATAAATGCTTGATCAATGCGTGCTGTTCGCACAAAGGCGGTGGTGTGTTCGGGTAACCATGCCCTGTGAATTGCTGGCTTCAGGTCGCTATCTCCCCTCGTGTGCATTAATTCGACAGCCAGATTGTTGTTGCTCGTTTGTTTAATAGGTCCCTGTGAGTTATTTCTCTGTTGTTGTGGTTGAGAATGGCTTTGTTTCTCCTTCTCGACCTGGTCTTTCCTAGTTGATCAGTCTTCCGAGTTTAGAGTGGGTGGTTGGCGGATGCTTTGGTGTGGTTTGTTTCTTCTTTCCTTTAAAAAGTATCTTGCTTGTCCTTATCCCTCCTCATTCTTTTCTTTGTATGTTTTTTTCTAGTAACACATCTAATTTACGGCACTTAAATATGACCCATTTACGTTGCAAGTGCCGCAAAACATTTGGTCTTACTCAATTCTGAGTTCAAACATCACAGTTCTCCACATCAGCTTATATATGGTGTAATGGCTAGGCTCTTCACTGTTGCATGTGAAAGATGTGAGTTTGATTCCCTCGTGGGGCTGACTAATTATTTTCCAGCTTCTCCGTTTGGGTGCTGTATCAATCATGCTCATTCGGGTTGGCACCGACAGGCGGGATTGTGGGTGGTTGGCTGGTGCTCTGGTGTGGTTTTCTCCTTCTTTTCTATCAAACATGTGTTGTCCTTATCTGTCTTCCTTCTTTTCTTTATATTCTACTCTCTCGCTGCACTTCTAATAGCTAGCACTTATAATACCTATTTGTGTTGCAAGTGCCATAGTGGGTGGTTGGACGGCACCAATGATGGTTCCTCTTCTTTTCTTTCCCTCTTTTTCATTCTGTTTGTCTGCCTTACCCTTTTCCTGCACCAAATGATGACCGTTATTGCGTCAATGTGCTTCTCTTTACCCTAACAAAGAAATCACTTGTTCCCAGATTTGGACTAAAACTGACCTATATAACGTTTGCCGAAATATTTGTACAGACCCAACTGGGCTTCTTATGAGCTGTATAATAAGCATGGATGATTAGCGGGTGCTTTGGTGTTGTTTGCTACATCTTTCCAATCAAACATTTATTTTCCATACCTCTCATTCTTTTCTTTGAATGTTACTCTCAAGTGACACTTCTTATCTCCGGCACATTTATGACCTAATTACGGTATTTTGCAAGTGCTGTTAAACTCTTACTAAAACTAGAAGTAAAGGGTCCATCAACACAATAAGTTAAAGGTAGATGGATAGCCTACTGACAGTCTGTATATTTCTTTCCTCCAGAGTGACCGCTATTGCTACCTGTTCAAGTGCGAGGGCAAGTGCATTTTCAAGGAGCACGCTGGCTACCTGGTGAACACCATGCGGCGGACGGCAGCGCAGCCCGTGTCCCAGTCAGAGGACGAGCTGGAGGACCTCCAGGGCGAGCCGCCGGCGCCACAGAAGAAGAAGGACAAGGGTCAAGCCACTGGGACTTTGCCGGTTGCTGGCACTGGGGCCATGGGCAGTGTGCCAAAGGAGGCAGTGCCAGCTCCCAGCACGACTGTAGCGGCTCCAGTAGGGAACGACAGGCCTTTTATCACGCCTCATACAGGTGAGTGGGTGACTGGAGGGTGTGCTTTTATTTTTTAGATTAACATTTTTTACTCCTTAGTTTCTTTTTCCGTTTGGGTGGTCCTTATATATTCGCTGTTACTTTCCGTACAGAATGTGTCACAGGCAGTCTTGTCTTGAGTGCTTGGTGGGCTTTTCCTGGACTTTGATTTATTTCGATATTCAGGGCTGTCAGCCCACTTAGTCCACCGCGTCAGAAACGGATGTAAGATGAGATTGAGAGATCCTATTGTGAATGACCTAACTACTTTTTATAGCATGGGGTATTATATTAAGTCCGTTGGATGCCTTTCCAGGCCATTTTTCTGTTTGTGCTGCTTTCTGAACTTTCAATGACTCACTATTGTCCTTTTGAAAAAATTCTTTTTATGATTATGTTTATGTCCACTCTAGAGCAGAAATGAACTGAATGTTCAGTTTAGTAAAGAACTGAATGTTCAGTTTAGTAACGTTTAGTCTAGATCGGAACTAGATTTCATTGGTGCTTGGTTCCTTAATTTGGGCCAAATTTCCTCCTTTGAAATTGTAGCGTAACCTCATTTGATGCATGACCTCGATAAAATAATGTCTTCTCATCCCTCCCCCCTTCCCCCACTTCCTCACATCTTAAGGTATCCTTTGTTGCAGAAGAATCTTGTGGGGAAAGCATGGAAGTTTTGAAAGCATTAGAAATTTTTGCCTCGGGATATAAACGTTTTGTTTAAAAATAGTCTCACCTGGTTTTTTTGTTTGTGAAATTCCTTTCTAATATCTCAGATGTGCAGATGCGAGAATGACTTATACTTCTCACATTCAAATTAGATGCGAGTGCGCGCGCATCTTCATAAGAAATGTATATGTGTACAATGTGTATAATGTTCGTAACAACACACACACACACACACACACACACACACACACACACACACGCACGCACACACATGTACATGCACGCCTCTTTCTTTTCAATGGTTCTTTCAACCCACTCTGTTCCCTATGATTGGGGCTATTCTTTCGTTGACGGGCTGTAGACTACAATAAACAACTCCATAACAACAGCCACTCAAACCCACCAACGAGGTCTCAGAAAGGGAAGGGGGCTGACTACAAAGAAGCAACACCGACAGGCGTAAAGCGACAAAGAGCGGACGCAATCAGAGCGAGACAGAGAGACTGAGAGGGCGAGTCCCGCAGCGTGTGTGCAAGAAAAGGCCGTCAGATTTCTTTTTGTCTCTTCTTCTCTTTATCAGTCCCCAATCTCTGAGCGTCGCCATCCT
>NW_004797541.1:198111-199989 GCF_000002075.1 Aplysia californica | reverse complement strand
CACTCTCACACAAACATACACACTCGCAGCGCGCGCGTGACATTTTTAGACACGGTGCTCGGCATGAAGTCGGGAGAAATGTGTCCGTTTGACAAGTGAAGATCTTATAAATTACCTACTCCATCAAATTTCAAAAGTTTTTACCACGTTCTACTACTTGTAGCTGATACGTGTATTTATGCATGCATGTAGTTTCGACGTTATCTGGAAAAAGTTAAAGTAACATCATCAGCGGTTGATATTGAGTTGCTCAATATATAATAGAAAATAAAGTAGTTCGTCTTTTCAACCCAAGTCTCAGAATTTACACTGCGCTTTCTACCCAATCTTGCAACCTTGCTTTTTTAATTAAAATCTTAAAACCGTCGCAGTGGCTGCAGGGCGAAACTTATGTCGTTTCAGTTTTACTGTATTTGGATACATCAGTGATTATATTCTGTCATTTTCTTCCGCGGGTGGTTGGCGGGCGCTCTAGTAAGGTTTGCTCTTTCGTTCCTAGTAACTGTCTAGTGTCCTTTTCTCTCCCCCTTCTTTTCTTTGTATTATATTACCATCTAGTATGTAACATATCTAATTAATCTTCGGCACTTATATGACCTATTCGTTTTGCAAGTGCAGTAAAATTCTCACTGAAAAAAATGTATACACAGCAAAACAAAAAAAGCCTTATAACCCATGTGTTGCTCTCGATCTATATGGCTTTTATATATGTCTAGCCTTGGTCTAGCGTTATCTCGGTACTTTGTCGCGCTGCAGCACTTTTTGCTCTTCTTTTGAACTAAGATGTAAATGCAACTTTACACCCGTACCTTATCCTCTAAAGTTCGCTCGAACTCTCGAACTGCTGCTGTCGCTGTGCTCACAAGAGCTTGAGTGTGTGTGTGTGTGTGTGTGTGTGTGTTTGTAAGGTATGATCTGTAAATAAGTTTGTGTGAGAACTAGCCTGTATGAGATATTATGTGCATCTGTGATAGAGAGAGAGATTGGGGGAGGGGAGAAGAAGAGGAGAGAGAGGAGGAGAAGGAAGTGGGGCTCAAAGAGCCGGAAGCGATCAAACTAACGGTTCCACTTGCTCCCTGAACCAAATCGCGTTCTATCAAACACTCTCGACAACCTCACCGATTTAATCCTCAATGGACACACGGACCCACTTGTCCTTGATACATCACTGCAGTCAGTACAACCCGCAGACCACCCACTGACCACCGTGACGTCATCACGGTCACACCTCGCGTCCCTCGGTAGACTTCAAACGCCAGCACGCAAAGACCCCCTCCTGTTTTCTTTCTTCCTCTCAGATCGTTAAGCTCGATTCCCATTATTTATCGGACCGATTCGACTAAATGAAGCCCCGAGTGGTCTGTGTGACGTAGTCTCCCGACTCGATGAATGAGCTCAAATCCTCGTTTGTTCACCATCCTTATCTGTGACAGTTTCTCTTCCTCTCTTCTCTGTCGCTTCTGGCTTTGAAGGGATCGTACAAATAACCTTTTTCTTCCTTCAAAATAATTTGAATGTGGTTGGGTTGGGCGGTGCCTTTGATAGGTCCTTACTTTTTCATTATCCCCATGTTGTTTGTATCTAGTATCTGACTGTCTGTCTATTTGTCTGTTTGTATAAAAGTATGTCTGCCTACAGAGTTGCAACAGCCACTCTTCAGAATTACCCACATTGTGTTGGTAGAGCTGTATAACTTTTTACAGTTTTTGAATGAGTCTGATACTGCTCTTGCGAGAAGCAATGCAACGTTTCCGCTCTGTAAAAGTGATCTACTACACCACGAAGCACGGTCCAACGCAAATGACCTGAGTTCGATTCCCGTTTGGGGAGGAATTTTTTCGAGTGTTGCGGTCCTTCTGTTGAGACATTAAGTGTATC
>NW_004797541.1:196153-198011 GCF_000002075.1 Aplysia californica | reverse complement strand
GGGGGGGGTACTTTTTAGCTTCTTGTTCATAATATGAAATGAACACTTTATTCGATCGTTTGTGTCTATCCTTTTATGTTTTTGTAAGTTTGTAATCAATTGTGACATAAGTTTTCGGCTATTGCCAATAAAAAATGACCTGTGTTATGTTTGGAAACAATATTAAAGTTGCAGTAACGTTTCCCTTTTTTCCACACGTATATTTACTTTTTACAACATTTACCTGTGTAGTGTGTAGATAGATACGTACGTTTACGCGCCTCTTAGTGTATTGGAAATGTAACTTTACAGGCCTAGAGAGAGAGAGAGGTGATATAAAGCACTGCTTTTTGTGTTTGCCGAGCGGTCTTATCTCATGAGTTCTATAACTTACCCCCTGTGTCTGTCGTTGTGTAAAGGTGTAGGTATCCTTTACTTCAACACCTTTTTTTAAAAAAATCCTGCTGGGCAGGAGATCCAAAATCCACAGAAATACACACATGTACCCTTAACTCAACTTAATTTGTTAGGGACTATAATGTAGTAATAATACACAGCACTGTGAGCACGCGCATAGTTCCTCCCTGCGGTACGCTACACGCTAGTGTGATTGAAAATGTCCGAGAAAATACCGGACGCTTGAACTTGAACAAATCGGTTCAGGCGCTGGCGTATCACGTATCGTAAATCTGTCGAAGCGATTGGCCGAATCAATAGGCTTGTTCTCCCGTCTCACGGTCTCCTGTTACCCTACGTACGTGTGTGTACACACAAAGATTTGCTGTAATCTCCCGAGATCTGTTTCTGTATCAGTCGCAGGACCCTGTGTCGGGATGGCGCGGAAAAACTGCCGCTGTCTGGCCCCGTTTTGCAGCTCTGACTGACTGACTGCTGGGTCTCCAGTGCGTGCAGACGTAGTAGTAAAGTAGTAGTAGTAGTAACGTATCGCGATCTATGGTGGTGGTGGCGTTATTGGTACCGGTTCAGTGTTTATAACTGTGATAGGACAAAACAGTGATTGTTTCGTACTGGTATCTAACCTATGAACATGGTGGCGATAATTGCACGTAGCAATACGACGACTACGCAAAAGAAAAAATGTCCACTGTCCACGAACAAGGTTTTTGTCTGTGTCGCCGCGACTGTTTTATTATCCGTAATTTAGTATAAAAGCTGTGGAATCTTTCAGTTATCGACTGCTGGTGGTTGTTTCGCGGGGGCTATAGCACGTACAAACACGACAGCTGCCGTATAGAACTGTCTACTGTTGACGAACAAGGTTTTTGTCTGTTCACTGTTCACGTTTCGCGTCCTAGGTTTGTTACCTCACACCCCCTCTTGTACCTGGCGTGGGGGGATTAAGGATGCACAACACAATCCCTCCCATCCCCCGCGGCCCTGTGTGTGGCGCGATTGCTCTTATTGTTGGTGGAAAATGTCACGGGAACGGCCCATGCGAAAGACCACAGTGTCGGATGACGGTTTCACTGTCCGCACACTCGCCTTCAGTGTAACAGTTACCTACGTTATGAGTTTTACGAGACAGTGACAATTGGGTTGACGGGAGGGTTTGTGAGGGCGGAGATGATACGCTGCAAGACTACAAGTTGTAGTACAACCTAGGAGCTCTTGCTTTAAAAGGTCAGAGTTTCAAACCTACAACTGAAAATGAGATAAAAGTCGCGGCTGGCTAAGAGAACGTTGTGTTTGTTGGGGTTTTGGGGGCTTTTTTTAAATACGTGTTTTGTTTTGTGTTTCCTGGAGGGGGGGGGGAGGGGGCTAGGAACGTGTTCTTTTATTCGCCTTGTCTTACCCAGCTCTCCGCCTGTGCTTTTAGCATAGGTATTTGGGGTTTTGTTGTGTTTGAATGAATTAAGAC
>NW_004797541.1:193711-195664 GCF_000002075.1 Aplysia californica | reverse complement strand
CACACACACACACGATAGGCCTTCAGAATCAGAAACGAGATCAAGGCGCAATGAATGGCTCAGTTACCATGAGATATGTAGAAATGTGTTCCACATCTCTGTCGCATGGCACTTGTGTCATGAAGGGTAGCGTTCCATCTAGTGAGAGACTTCAGGCGTGATGAAGTAAACAGCAATACGTTTGCTCTTGTACATTGCAATATTTTGTTGTAGATCTATTCCCCATAGCGACCTTCCCACTGTTCCCACACTCTATCAATGTGTGTGAACTTTAAACTTCCTGGGTGGGTGGTTGGCGGGTGCTCTGGTGTGGTTTGCTTCTTCTTTCCTATCAAACACCGATCATCCTTATCTACCCTCCTTCTTTTTAATGTTTGTTACTCGCTTGTAACACCTCTAATCTTCTGGCGCTCATATAACCTTATGCAGTTGCGAGCGCCGTAAAACCTCTACTAAAACAAACAATAAACTTCCTGATATCAATAAATCGACGATTCCAATGTCGCATTTTTCTTCTTATAATTTATGTTTGTTTATTTAAATCGAGTGCCGTCTTTTTTATTCAGAAAATCATATGAGCTGTTTTGTAGTTTTTAATGCTATGGTTAGTCCTCTTTCCTACCAAACATGTATTGTCCTTATCTCTCCTTTTTTTTTCATGCATGTTACTCTTTGGTTACAACCTAGATCTTCAGCATGTATAAGTTTTTGTCTGTCATTGTTTCCCTCATTTATGGTTGATTCACACTGTTTCATCCAGGAAAGTCTCAGTATCAGAGTAAAATCTCAATATCAATAATATCGCCATTGTCCTGTTTTGCTGTCCGTCTCAAAGTACACTGTACCCAAGTACTCAAACTAAGACTGATCTCGCTCAAATGCGATTTATTTAATAAGATAATAAGTCAGTCTGCTGGTTTAAAAACATTTGTTAGGCAGGACGGTTGGTCTAGATCACTATTTTAATTAAAACGACATAGATTGATGACGAAGTAAACAATGCACCATCCTCGCAATGTGCTGGTAAATGGTTTTGACACTTTAGGCTTAGGCACTAGTGAGGTTCAGTGACGTGGCTCCTGTGGACTCTGAAGTGGCGTCGGTTTACTTTAGACTATGTTGTTTCGTTTGATGTACCCGGTTTATAGCAAGAACTTAACCCCCCCTAAGACACACCAAGGCATGTAGGCTTAGATCTACATGTTAGTAGTATTTATATCGTTCATGGACATCGTGCGTAGTATCGCTGGGCTTTTAGAAGAGAAACATTCTTATCCGTGGGTCATCGCTCTACAAACAAAGTGAATGCTGTATCCGTGTGGTCCCAGCTCCTCTATTGTTAACGTTACGCGGGTGGGTAAACATGAAGATCGCTGACCCACCCAGGAGACACGGGTCTAAACTACATGTCGTGTATGTACACTTCTACTTTCAGCTCATTTCGTGTGTATTGATTAACTGATACAGTTTGGCAGGACTGATGATGGCTTGAATGTTTAGCGTTTGTGTTTCGAATTCCTTTGTGTTTACCGGGCGCGGATATGTATTTGTGTCTGCCTGCGTGCTAGTATGCGTGAGAGAGAGAGAGAGAGAGAGAGAGAGAGAGAGAGAGAGAACTAACGAGCGACAGAAGACGAGATTGAGGTAAAACAAAGGTAGGTGACAGAATGAAAGAGAAAGAACTGAGGAGAGACAGACGGAGAGATCAGGCTAAAACAAAACTAGTTGTGGATGGTGAATGATCTTTTTAGACGCACAAAGCGGCGAGGTAAAGATTGTGCGAGTAGTTAGGGCAAAACAAAGACAAACTGACAAAAAGCAAAGACAAACTGACTGGCAAATAACTTGTCCGGGCACGGTTTGATTGACATTCCTATCACAACCCCAGAGGAAGACAATCGTTTATCGGTAGAGAAAAAAGGAAACTCAGCTTATTATGAACGTAAGGGGGGG
>NW_004797541.1:192181-193580 GCF_000002075.1 Aplysia californica | reverse complement strand
GGTAGGAAAGATATACACCTAGCCTTCTCGGACAAGAGCGAAAAATCTCGGAAGGCCCGTGTGCAAGTTGCGCACGATAAAGATCCCTTGGTGGTCTAAAATCGATAAGAGTAGGCTTCGGCCGCCACCCGGGCAAAATTCAAAATGCCCTACCAACTGAAAAAGTTTTATGTGTCCCGCGCGCTCGTATTATGACCTTATGCAGTTGCGAGCACCGTAAAAACACTTACAAAAACAAAACAAAACAAACAAAGTGACGTCAATGGCTGTTGACCCCCCACCCATCCCCCATCCCCATCCACCCCTACCCTGAAAAGAGAGAGAGAGAGAGAGAGAGAGAGAGAGAGAGAGAGAGAGAGAGAGAGAGAGAGAGAGAGAGAGATGGACGGGTGGACAGACAGAGACCAATTATATTTGGCTCGGCCACCCGCCAAAGACAAGTCGTTCATTATACATTATACATCATTTTTCTTTCCTACTTATGTATCCGCGTATATTAACTTTATTCTCTGTTACCCCCACCCTTACTCAAGTTTGGCTGTCTTTTTATCAATGCGTGGTCATATGATGATTATGTATAGTCTCCAAGTATTCAGAATAACTGTCGCAAAGAAAATGTGAAACAGCGTTATAATGAAAGTTTTGCTACCAAAGGCATATATGCACATATTTGCTATGACCCAGACAAGGAAGTCTTGAATTGAATAACTATGTACAGTAGTTATCTTTGTGAGTGCCTGACAATGTCTTCCTCTTTCACTTTGTGACAAATTAGAAATCGGCTGGTTTTTTTCTTTCTTCCTTTATTTTAAAAAAAAACAAACAACCGAATTCGGCTTAAGCACATTGACATGTGTCTCTTGGTGTTATCTTGGCGGTCTTGCGGAGATTTTTTGTTGGTTTTGTTTTGCTTTTATTTTTGTTTTTGTTGCTTTTGTTTTCAAATGTTTAAATTCATCTGATATATTCTAACGTGTCTGCTCCTTCTCTTTTCCCGCACACGCAGATGAGTCGATCTTTGGTATGCGTAATTTGAAAACGAGACACCCATTGATAATGTAATGGCGTGCGTGTCTTTTGTACGCGCGTGACATTTTTCCCCTTTTGTATGTTGTCGTGAGGCAAGTGCACGTCTTTTTTTGTGCTTTTTTTTTGTATCGTCGTAAGCTTTACGATCTAGCGCTAGTGTTAGCGCAGTAAATTTGTCGTCAATGTTACAAAAGCGGCGCCTCATAAATGCAGTTCTTTATCCGGTTTTCGTCCATTCACAAAATGGGTGCCGAAGCTGAACCGGGTAGATATAATATCTCTCATTGCGAGTTTTGTTGCTTCTCCTTCCACCCTTCCATCTCTCTCTCTCTCTCTCTCTCTCTCTCTCTCTCTCTCTCTCTCTCTCTCT
>NW_004797541.1:189858-191255 GCF_000002075.1 Aplysia californica | reverse complement strand
AGAGCCTGATTCCACCACGCTGCGTCACATTTGGCGGGTGCTCTGTGTGTGGTTTGTTTCTTCTTTCCTATCAAACATCTATCGCGTCTTTATCTCCCCTCTTTCTTTGTGTGTTTGTTCCTCTCTTGTAACACCTCTAACCTCCGGCGACACTTATATGACCTCTTGTGTTGCAAGTGCCGTAAAAAAAACTTACTAATACTAAAACTAAAATCCAGTGGCTCATTTGTTGTTGTTGTTGTTGTGAATATTTGGGCCAAAGGTCGGTGGGGGAGAACGCCTGAATTACCTCCAGTTTGAAATGCAAAGGGTTGTTTTGCTTTATTTTGTTTTGGGGTTGTTGTTTTGTTTTTTTTGTGTTGTGTTGCTGTTTTGTTGGGATTTTGTTAGGTTTGTTTTGGGGTTTTATTAGGAATGGGGGTTGTAACCTGTTCCCTAGTGTGTGTATCTGTGCTCTTGTTGCTGTTGCTGTCGTCGTCGTTGTTGTTGTTGTTGTTGTTGTTTCCTTCAAAACTCAGCGGCGTTTTAGAGAGCGTACCTGGGTAGATCCTACTCCTTATTTTCTCTCTTGTTTCTGTCTGTCTGTCTTGCTTTTCACAACACTGATTGACACCTATTGTGTTAATGTACTTCTCTTTACTCATACAAGCTAAGCGAACTTCAAGCCTCAGTTTCAAATTGAAGTATTTCCAGATGAGAAGCTAGAGGTACATTGTATTTGGTCTTTCCTACTGTAGGTGCCCTGATGGTGTTTTCTGGTCCTTCTACACTTCTCGCTGTTTCTTCAACTTTCTCATGGATACAAGATTCTCCATAGTGATAAAGATTTATTTCGTTCTTTTAAAAAGTTTTTTTCTGGGTTTTGTTTTCTCCTTTAAAAAAAAATAATTTCTGTTTGTCATTTCAGACGTTGTTAGACCGTAGATGTTTGCCTTCCACTCCATGCTCGGTATGGGCTTAGCTCTGTTTGTGGCTACACAATGAAGCGACCATGCTTGAAGACATTTCTTAATACATTGTATATCTGCGTTGTAATGGAGTTTCAAAAAGATTTAATGTCCGAGATAAAATCACCCGACCTCTTTTTAAAAAATGTTTGGAATCCTTCTCGCCTGTCTGCTCTCTTGTAAGGCATGTTTTCAGGTGAGACGAACTTGATGTTCTGTAATTTTTCTTCCACCGTGTCTACATGTATGTTTGTCTGTGGGTGGTTAGCGGGTGCTCTGGTGTGGTTTGCTCCTTCTTTCCTATTTAATATATTACCTCCTGGTCTCTCCTCCTTTTTGTTATGTGTGTTACTCTCTTGTAACACCTCTAATCTTCGGCACGTATGTGACCTTATTGTGTTGCAAGTGCCGTAACACTCTTACTAAAACTAAAAACGTATATCTGCGCCC
>NW_004797541.1:186777-187817 GCF_000002075.1 Aplysia californica | reverse complement strand
TGTGTGTGTGTCTTCAGTCTTCAGCAGCAGCTGACGGACGGGCAGATCCGATTTGCTGTGACAATAATGACGATGATCTGATCGATGGTGGAGGAAACTTGAACTTTAATTTTAACGGTGCCTTCTCGCTTTGCATTTGGAAAGGGGTTTGTTTGGTGGTGGGTTCGGTTTGTCGTGTAGTTTAGATGTCTGTCTTTGAAAAGGATGGGGGAGGGTAGGCCTTCTCCAGGGGCGGCTCGTGGGGCTAAAAAGTGGACGTACACAATTAAGCTATAACAGGTTGAAGATACTCAAGGGCATAGTAAATGGATTGTCGCTTTGATTTCTAGAACTAAATCTGTTTGTTAGCTAAACATCAGTTTGTTCATCCTACATTGGAACTGAACACTCAAGTAACAAATTTCACCACTCAACTACGAAACCATTCAAAGGCACAACTCACAGGACGCAGGACGGTGACTTAAGTACATGTATGTCACGTTCATTTCCCTCAGGTTCACGGTCACATAGTCGCTTTAAATAGTGGCAAGATAATGGACCTATCAGTGCCTATCACAATTCACTTGAGCACTCCGATGAATTGCTCCGGGGGTCACATAATTTTTGCATGTATTGCCTACTGTGGGCTATGTTTCGTGGGTGCACATTTGAGATGTGCCGTCTTATTAATATTAATGTACCGCCAAACTCTCTACTAGTGTCGTCATCGTTTGGGTTATCCCAAAGAGCGATTTATAGGTCAGGTTACCACTGTTGAATATCCTATTATGTTTAGTTAAAGTAAAGCGCGTGGAGTTTGGCATGGCATAGTAGATGTTTTACGGCGCTTTTGTCACAAAAATGACAGTTAAGGCGCCAGCGACAACCTTGCTTTGAAATAATATTTGTTTAGTGTTTGTTTCTGACTTTTTTATTTTATGTTTGTGGATTTTTTCCGTTATAGAACATTAAAAAGATGTTGGGCGGCACTGCACGACCGTGCTCTATGGACGAACCACGCCTGGCCTTCTCAAGGGGATTCTCTCTCTCTCTCTCTCTCT
>NW_004797541.1:184697-186206 GCF_000002075.1 Aplysia californica | reverse complement strand
CACACACACACACACACACACACACACACACACCTACCTTTTCACGTTTTCTCCGCCAAGCCTGCGTGACAGAGAGATCTGCCACGAATTGAATTTGAAAGCATTTCGTCTGCTCCTTTATTTACGATTAAGAAACTCATGACCTTTATTACTTTGAAACGGCCATGAATACTCGATATAAAAACACTAAACTTTAGCTTAGATAATCCTACATTGACGAGACTTCATTCCTGTGCCTGAATATTTCTTCTGTTTATCTACATTTGTACTCTGAATGTTTGACAAAAGTGCCATGTATTGGGAATGTCAATTTTTTTAAAATAAATCAGAACTCGAATTGTTTTGAGTTTTTAAAAAAAATCAGAACTCGAAAGCTTTTCCTTTAGGAAAGTAAGAATGAAGTTTGGTTTGAAACTTTAATTTAATTGCCTCCAGATTAAGCTGTGTCAAAATTAATTTAATGTACGTGTTGACCCCTGGTTGCGCACTGCTGATCTTTATTACTATTGAAATGTTTAATAATAGTTTATTGACATGTTGGGTTGTGGAGCACGATATGACTTTCACCAAGCTGATACCGTTATCCAATATAAGTATACGCTCAAGAATCACGCTCTGAAATGTCTGAGGGTATTATTTTGGTAGGGCATGACCGCCATACTTTGAGGCAGGGTTTGGCTGCCGGGATGAAAAGGTGAGGGGGGGGGGAGTCGAAACAGCAGCGGAAAAGTCAGTAGACTTATTCCTATCTGCTTAAAAATCGTTCAATTTGAGCACGGTGAAATGATACGAAATCGAGTGCAATTTACGCGTGCACGAATGTCATGAGCATAAGACAAGCTAGTACATGTACATATAGTTCGCCTAGGCAAGATTTCCCTCAACACAGGCCGCGATTTAGTCCTATTTTAACTCTTTTTTGCTCCGCCTTTTTCCCCATGAAGTGGAACAGTAAGTCCAGTTTGGCTCTCAGTATCGCGCCCTTCGTTTATTTAGTCGCGTGTTCCAAGAAGGCGAGCCTTTCGCTCTCATTACTCATTGATGCACTTTTTAGCGCCCGGGCCTAGGTCGGAGCCCACCCCCGTCGTACTGAAGAGCTCGTCCTTAATTTGAAGCTTTGCTTATGAGCAAGTGAAGGAGAGGCCGAGGGTTGCGTGCACCCCATCACGCATCTCCTTTTCTTTTTTTTTTAAATTGTCAGTTGTGTGTCCTTCACGGACCCACTGATTTTCGATACTTGCTTACAATAGGCTTTCATTCCCTTCCTTGAGCCTGCATTTTGGTACAGATATAGTTTGCATGTTTTTATCCCCACCCCCCACCCCCACTCTCTCTCTCTCTCTCTCTCTCTCTCTCTCTCTCTCTCTCTTATCCTACCTTCTTCTCTCTCTCTGTCGCTGTCACTGCGACTCTCTGTATCTGTCTCTCTCCCTGACTCTTTCTTTCTCTGTGTCTCTCTTCCTCATTTTATCTGTCTCACTCCTCCTCTTCCCTCCACCCACCTTCACT
>NW_004797541.1:183331-184597 GCF_000002075.1 Aplysia californica | reverse complement strand
CGTGTGTGTGTGTGTGTGTGTGTGTGTGTGTGTGTTTTGAGGGAATGTTTTGTTAGACCGGAAAATCAACAAGTACGTAATGATTGAAGCCTGAATATTCAAAGTTCGTGACTTGCTCAGTTACTTGCGCCTTTCATCTCTTCCATGTTATGTAACTATAATTAACAAACTACAAGGGCTGTTTAATATTCCACCTCACCACCTGTTTAATATTCCGTCTCACAACCTGTTTCGTATTCATTCTCACGCCCTCTAGCTGGCTATCTCTCTCATCGCCCCCTCTGTGGGTGATTGGTGGGTGTTCTGGTATGGGTTGCTCCTTTTTTCCTATCATCATCTCTCGTGCGTCTTATCTTTCCTTCTTCTTTTCTTTGTATGTTACTCCTAATAGTAACATCTCTGTTCTTCAGCTCTCATGTGGCCTTTTGTGTTGCAAGAGCTGTGAAGTTTTTACTAAAGCACAAAAAAACGGAACCGAACAAACGAACCCCCCCAAAAAAAAAAATAATTAAATCGCCCTCTTCTAATTATGCTGCTATTGTGCAAAACGCAAAGTGCCCCCCTTTTTCTGAGAGGTTGTTTGTTGTTGTTGTTGTCTTTGGTGTTGTTGTTGTTGTTGTTTTTGTTATTGGGGGGGGGGGTTGTTTTTTTTGGGGTTTGCCCTTTTTGTGTTTTTTTTCTTTGCTTTTTTCATTTGTTGTTGTTTTTGGTTGTTTGTTTGGGGGTTTATTGGCTATTCTTTTCTTTTGTGTCGTCTTAGTTTCTGAACCTGCCATCCGCTTCTCTGTATGTGCCATATGTGTGGCGTGTCATGTTCAAGACGTATGGCTTGAGCAGTTAATAGACGGATTCTCCGAACGGGGGCTTTGTTTTCTCTCTCACGAACTGTCATTTATAGCTGGATCAGGATATGACGCCTGGAGACCTGTCATTGTGTATTTGTCATTATTTTCTTTGCCTTTTTTTCTTCTTCTATTCTTTGGCTTTTCTCTGGATGAATTTGGGGTTCCAGTTAGAGGATCTACTTTTCTTCTTTTTTTTTTAACCATTTATCTGTTCAATCTGTTTGTCTGTCCGTCTTGCTTTTTCCCTGCTCTGAATGGTCTATGTGTATCTCCTTACTATATGGCTATATGAAACGGTTTTTCTCAATCAGAAGGTTGCGGGGTTGTTGGGGTGTTTTTCAGCGTATGCATTTATGTATTTCAAACGGACGCAAGCATTAATCTTATTGTCTTTAAATGTCGGAAGTTAGACCCCCCCCCC
>NW_004797541.1:180671-181842 GCF_000002075.1 Aplysia californica | reverse complement strand
GAAGTTGCCGGTACTAAGGAGAAGGATCTGTTCGTGAGGGATGAATAAAAGAAAAACCACCCACAGCCACCTACCTTGGCAGGAAAAAAGTTTTTGACGCTCCAGCTACCCTAGCCCCTCACTTTCGGCGATCTTTCCCAATTGCCAGTGTCTTCGTAATCCTATGATTACATGCCCAACGCCTCCAACGTAACTAAATAAAGAAAAAAAGTACCCTGCGTCCGGGTGGCCTGAATTTGAAGTGTTCAAAATCTATTTCAGGGACCTGAGTCGTTTGCTTTGCGGTTGTTAATCCTACTCAAGACTTACATGTGTAGATTCTAGTCAGTTGCTCACGCATTTGAAAATGAATTAATTCTCCACGTGTTTTTTGTTGTTGTTTGTAGGGCTTAATTAATTACTCGGGTTTTCAATGCCTATAGTATATTAACAATAGTTTATAATGTCACCATCTCCTCTGTTAAGCGCCATTGTTAAGTAGTTCTTTTGTTTCCTTCCTTTTTTTCTGTCTTGCTTTTTTCCCAGGCACTAAATGGTCGTTTGTTTGTTTTTTCTAGTCGATGTGCATCTTTTTATTTATAAAAAAAAAATATATAAGGAAAAATACGTAATGATATTTCTTTAAGAAATAGATCTAGAAAGAGACGAACGGACACTTACAAACCAGGTCTTTCGTTTGGACGTTGAGATAGTAGGTCTGTTCAAATAACTATATTATTATCCATTGCTGTTGACATGTCGTGAAGTATTTATTGATTCGCTCGCGCTTGATTTGTTTGCTGGTTATGTTGAATTTGAAGAAAAAAAAGTGTTTACGTACTTATGCAAAGGACGATATCTGTAAGTTGATACCCGTAAGTTGATACCCGTATATATGTGTGACTGCCCACTAACATGTGTCTCCCACCGGTATGTGCAGCTATTTTCATCTCTGATCTCGCCAGGCCCCCGCTGTGTGCATTCCTGGTAATGTCAACAGGTGAAACCGCCCTCCGGGCCATGTGACTTCGCCATTGTTCCACGTCATAGCATTACTTTACATTTATTGTGTGTTTCCCCAAGGGAGTGGGGGAAGGAATACACCATCCCGAGGATACCGAAACTTTTGGATGCCTCGCCCCATCCCCTCCAAACCACACACACGCACAAACACACACACACACACACACAC
>NW_004797541.1:177353-180484 GCF_000002075.1 Aplysia californica | reverse complement strand
ACACACACACACACACACACACACACATACACACACCCTGGTTGACGCTCATAACGTCAGTAAGGACATCATTTGATCACTTGTCGACTTGTCGCTCCTTCTTCGTAGGAAAGACTTGGAAATTGTACGGGATGTTGGTGTATGTGGTTTAGTAATGGAATGTGTCTTGGTCTTATTGCGCTTTCGGTGATGGATGTGTACATGTAGTCTTACATGCACATACACGCTCACACACACACACACACACACACACACATACACACACACACTAAACTGTATTGATCTACGAGAGACATTTTGATTGGATAAGCCAGAACTTTAACAAAGATTCGGCATCAACACAGAAATGCACTGATTACGTTCATGTTCAATGATGCCCAAACAGCGCGCCCAAAGATCACTCTCTTTTTCGACCATTCCTCTCTTAACCAATCTTTTCATTTTTATTTCTACTGTTTCTTTGCTGCCAAGCACATAAGCCTACCCAAACAACATATCCTTCACTTTTTCGACCATTCCTCTCCTAATCTATCTTCTCCTTTCTGTTTGCTGTCTTTCCCTTCTTCCTTCTCCTTTGCTGCCGCCTCCAGTCTTGTGTGCTGCACCTATTCTCGGTCACAACGACCTATGAAACAAAAGATAACATCAATATTATTAAATATTATCTGCTTTCTCGGTAGGCTTCGAGTGACGTAAGGGTTCACAACCGCGGAAGTACCGCGGAGACGGCAATAACTACTGATAACGTGTAGAATTCTGTGGAACTTTTACCACTGGTTTGATACTGAGCAATCGTTTGTCACCTGGGCCGTCCCAAACGGAGGGTCGTATCCGCTTAGTTCTGTTGGAGGCGGAGGTATGGAGCAGGTGGACGGATCTAATGTGTTGAATAATGGGATCGAGAAAAGAATGGGAAGGGTGGAGAGAGAGAGAGAGAGAGAGAGAGAGAGAGAGAGAGAGAGAGAGAGAGAGAGAGAGAGAGAGAGAGAGAGAGAGGGGGGGGGGGGGGGGGGTTGTGTTAGGGAGGAAGGGAAAGAGAACTAGTGTATATAGTAGAGAGGGTGAAAGGGTAGACATTTTTCTTATTATGTCCCTCTGATTTTGATGAAATTTATTATGGGGACATTTTCTTTTCCTCAGCTAGGATGGGTATACTAATTCAGAGGCCAGAACGCATTAATGATTGTGAATAGATTACTAACAGTGTGTCACGCAGTACACGTACATCCATAGGGGACCGAGATCATAAACTGTTTAGAAATCACAGGCCAAGGCCAAATGGATTGTTGAGAAGTCGTCTCAGTTTTCTGTTGAATAGAATTACAACAAAACTTTTAGTTTTAAATGTTCAACTTATTGAAAAATAATCCCACTGCACACCAACAGGGGGTACTGCTCTTGTTATACTTGGAGAGCACACAGTTGCATTTGTTTTTCGATGCAGATTTAAAAAAAATTATTTTATTGTTTCATCTATTCCTTTTTATTTCCTTCTTTGTTCTCTCCCCTTTTCTTAAACTGCCCCCAAACCCCAACCCCCAATAAAAAAAAGAAAAGAAAAGGGGAAGAATTCAATAGGTCATATGGATTGTTCAGAAACAAACAAAAATTCAATAGGTCATATGAAATGTTCAAAACAAGGACGAGCCTTTTTCCCCCAAACACTTTCTGATCGCTGCCTGGATTATTGAGTCAGGATGGTTGAAAATGAAAGCTATAAAGACTCCATAAACCGGTATGCGGGGGAGATTGATTGCCTACGAATTCAGGATAGGCCAAAATCTTATTCTTCGCCCGTACAGGTAAGGGATACGATCCACGCTTCATTTTAATGGGGGTTTAAAAGCTGTGGGCCGATGCAAAGATTTCAGCAGAGTCGATACCGACCACTATTTAGATCGATATATTATTTTATGTATTATATTTAACAATGGTAGATAGAAGAATAAATAAGGAGGCGGAGGGAAAGCTGGAGAGAGAGGAAAAGATTGTTGATAATGGTAGTGTAACTTTCACAAGACGCAAAGATTTAAGTTTGAAATTGGCCACCTTACCGTAGTTTATTAACACCATTTGAACACATTATTCAGCCGAACAAAAAGAGTGTAAAGGGATGAAAAATAAAACTTTGTTTTGAAGTTTATCTTAATGCCAAATGATCTTAAACACACCAAATTAATGGGTTTTTTAAAAAAAAGGTTTGAGTATCGATACCCTAAAGCGTGCAATTTCGAGTACCTTGTGGCGATGCCTTCCTTGTTCCCGTGCTCTGTGTTCTATGATTTTTTTAAAAAGACTGTAATAATGTATTTCGCGGGCAACAGACAATATTTTTTTCCGCCCTTTTTGTCCCCCACCGTTTTGCGTCCTCCATTTTCTTGTCAAGTTAAATGAAATCAACTTTGACCTGTCGTAAGATTGCAACCTTTTTTGCCGTCCACCGGATGACGGCGATCAACATGGTCCACGTTTTTTGCTCTTTTTTGTGGGACCCCCTCAATGTAAACTTCCCGGCTAACCTACGAGCTTCTGGCAAATGTTCGGCTCTCCCAAAAGCCGGAGACTTAATGGATGTGGACAGGTTAACGTTTTAAAAAATGCACTGTCATTCGTTTATTGATCTTAAAAGTCAAGTTGGCCACCCCGTGCACGCTAGGGGCCGTAGTATTCGCGATTCAAGCAGTGTTGCTGACTGGTGATGTCACTGCTTGTTCAGCAAACTTTCCTGGGTTGGGCATTTTCTTTTTTTTTTCTTCCTCTTAATAGATTATTTATATAGACCACTTTCTTCACTTGTGTTAAAAAAAAAAAAGAATTTAAAAAAAGGTAAATGCCTATGGTGAACGTGTTCAGGTCTACAGCTTGGACATTTAATTTAACGTTCAGATAACTGCACGTAATGAGTGGACTCATGTTATTATGAAGATGATGCGTTTTATGAGTATGGTCTGAGAAGTATGCTCTGGTGCACTCTCAAGCTGTATAGCAAAAGCTTATAATTGGTTTACACGGTTGTAATGGTTTGTTGGTTTGTTTCTTTTCTGTTCAGTTTTTAAAAGAAAATGACCATATTATACTTTGTAGTACAATGTTATATAATTATGTATTTATTTTTCTTCGTTTAGAGGGGG
>NW_004797541.1:174629-176331 GCF_000002075.1 Aplysia californica | reverse complement strand
AAGGGGGGGGGGAGCAGGGGAGATAAGCTTTTTCACCAAAAGGGACGTCATAATAATATGCATTTACCATGGAAATTAATAAATTATGTTAAACATGTGACTTACGGCCTGTATATCCGTTCTGCCCATGACAATGACACTTAGGAAATGATATTTTAATGACGCTTAACCATTGAAAGTAGTCATAGCAACTTACATGTAATGGATATTTCCTTTAAAGTAGTTTCGGGTTTCTTTGCAAGCGAGATGCTAGGACTTCAGTGAGACTATCACAGGAGATTTGTGTCTCGGCGTAGGCCCCTACGCCATAACGTAGTCCTTGGAGCCGTAAAAACTGGCGTCTGTGGTGTAGCGGTTAGGCGCTTTGCTGTCACATGCAGAAGACCCAAGTTCGATTTCCGTGCGGGGCGAATTTATATCGAGTATCTCGGTTTTTCTGCTGGAAATGTGTAGCACGCTCCACCTGGGGTTGCCCTAACAAACGGGATCGAAGCCCACGACCAAAGTGATCTAAAGTCTGTTGATAAGGACGAAAAAGCACCAACATTAAAACTTTTAAAGTCAACCAAAGGGAAGAAGGTGGGCGGTTGGCGGGTGCTCTGGTGTGGTTTGCTTCTTCTTTCCTATCAAACATATTCTATCGTCCTTATCTCCCCTTCTTCTTTTTATGTTTGTTACTCTCTTGTAACGCATCTAATCTTCTGGCGCTCATATGACCTTATGCAGTTGCGAGCGCCGTAAAATCTCTACTAAAACTAAACTAAAGGGAAGAAGCTCACATTGCTGTACTTGTTTTGATCCTGTTTTTGCCTTTTTTCTGTATTGTTTAACAAACATAATGTATTATCCTGTACTCATCTTGGCGATATTTGGCCGTCATCATTCTGACTTGTTGTAAACATCTACTCAGTGACTCTTTTAAATGATGCTGTTTTAAAATCTCCCCTGAATGGACCCGGCCGACCCAATAAGTCGCCGCGACAGTGATCAAGTCAGTGTTTTCAAACGGATGAGGCGCTTACTGAAGCGTAACCTGTGCTTGAATGTAGGTTCGGGTCGATACATGGAAGTTTGGATGATGGATCACAAAGCTTAAAGAAAGAAAGTGTGAATGAAGCTTTTATTTTGAGAAGAGTTCCAATCGATGGGTTTACGATGGGCTCGTGGTTTTCTGTACTCTGTACTGTTCTGACACTCCTTGGTGTTTCTTGCCATGACTTGTCCTTGACCTTACCTTGGGCATTGGGAGGCAGGTACTCTGTCTTGACATGGCCTTAAATAGGGGAGAAGCTTCTCTGATTTTTTTACCCCCACCGGTACCTACCAAATGATCCCAATTGTGTCCATATGGTGCAATTTAAAAAAAGCTGAAACAACCTGAAAGCAACAAGAAAAGAAGAAGAAGAAGAAGAAGAAGAAGAAGAAGAAGAAGAAGAAGAAAAACGAAGCAACTAAAAATCTTAAAATTGCGATTTTGTAGAAAGTGCCTGGCGGTGAGGGTCTTTGAGATCATAATCTCGTTCTGAACTAATGCCTGTTTCATCGTGCTCAGGTCTATTTGTTAACACAGACGTGCTCAGTAAATTGTACTGTGATTCGGACGCAACTTTCGCTTGAAATGAATAGCACAAGTCAGATAAATAATGAACGACAAGTTCTATTTTTCACGTTGAGAACTTTATTTTATCGAATCTCTCCGCCC
>NW_004797541.1:153305-172613 GCF_000002075.1 Aplysia californica | reverse complement strand
TCTCTCTCTCTCTGTCTGTCTGTCTGTCAGTCAGTCTGTCTGTCTGTCTGTCTGTCTGCCTATCTGTCTGTCTGTCTGTCTGAATGTCTGTCTGTCTGAATGTCTGCCTGCCTGCCTATCTGTCTGTTTTGTGCTGAATGTCTGCCAGCCTGCTTATCTATCTGTTTTTCTGCCACTCTGTCTGTCGGTCTTTTGATCAGTAGATTGAGGGTGGTTGACGGGTGGTCGATGGGTGGTCTGGTGTGGTTTGCTCCTTCTTTCCTATCAAACATCTATTGTCCTTATCTCTCCTTCTTCTTTTTTGTGTTTGTTACTCTCTGGTAACACTTTTAGTCTTCGGCACTTATATTACCTTATTGTGTTGCAAGTGCCGTAACACTCTTACTAAAACAAAAGTCAGTACATTTGTGAGGACAGAATGTGGGTGGTCAGTATGCACTCTGGTGGTGTGCTTTGCTCCATATTTCCTATCGAACATCTATTGTTCTTATCGTTCCTCTTATTTTTCTGTGTATGTTACTCCCTAGTAGTATCACTTCTTATTTTGGATGCTTTTCGACTTATTTGTGTTGCAGGTGCCCTAAAACTCCCAACTAGTGGGTGGTTGGCAGGTGCTCTTGTGTGGTTTGCTCCTTCTTTCCTATGAAAAATCAATCTCTCCTCCTTTTTTATGTATGTTACTCTCTTGTAACACATCTATTCTTGGGCACTTATATGACCCTATTGTGTTGCAAGTGCCGTAAAACTCTTACTAAAACTAAACTAAAAACTCCCAACTAATACTCCAGTAAACAAAAGACAGAACCTCATGTTTATCTCTTTAACTTTCATACATCACTGTCTGCTCCCCAGGCAAAGTATGCCCACCCTCTAACTTTGAGTGCTTTGAGCTTGGCACCCTGAGCCGGGGGCCAGAGTGTATATCCAGAGAGCAGGTGTGTGACTCCTACCTCCAGTGTGCTGATGGCTCGGATGAGTTCAACTGTGACGCTGTTGCAGGTACCCTACGAGCTTTCTCAATCCCCTGCAAATTTCCACTTTAACAGACTTGTATTAAAAGTTGTTTGTTGTTATTTAGTAGGACTGAAAAAAAATTTAATGTCCCTATCAGTTTTCTTGTTCACAGCCATGCACCACTGGTGTGGATACTGCCCTGGCCAATTTTTCTATGATTTCCTAACTCTTCAGCTTTTAACATTTTAATTTCTATTAGAGTATCATCATTCATCATCATCAGGTTGTCCGTGACAGGTAGAGTTGAAACAGCCAGTCTCCTAAATTGTGTCCGGGGAGAGCGTAAAACATTGAGAATTATATTCTATCTCTTAAATCCGTGAAGTAAGTGTTGGTTTTTTAACTTCTGTAGTCCACCTGTGTTTAGTGTTAGTGCTCCAATGAGCTCTTTGCTTTGAGTAGACAAGATTTGAAGGAAGAGATGAGGCCAGCATCAGGTAGTCAGTCTTGTCGGAGAAAATGTCACGTTCAGTGATTATGTAATTTTAGATAGAAATAAACACGTCAGAAATTCTATTCAAATGTACGCACAGGAACATAGGATAATGTGTTAAGTTGGACGATAGGGGTGAATTTGTTAACAATAGAGGCTTGAACTTGTGTTTGTCATTGTTTAGAGGGCAAGTGTCTCTTTTTATTGCTGCTTTGAAAATGTCCCCATTTCCCATAAGCTTGGAGCTGCCAATTTTTATTCACATTTTGTTTTCTTCGAATTGAGGCTTTTTACAATATTTTTTCTTCATCAGCAAGAGAAATTTCATTCTATTTGCTCTCTCTTTTTCGTTCTGGGACATGGTGAAAAGTTTTTTTTCCTTTTGACTGATTTTTTTATTTTTTTTTTTGGTGTTCTGTAATGAGTAAATGTTGTTGGGTGCTGGGTTCCCATTGATGGGCATTCCTTTCTCCCTCATTTCTTTGTCGTTCTTATGTTTCCTCCGACACATCTCCACTGTCAGGACTTTGTTTGGACTTGGTCTTTATCCTTTTTGTGCTAGATGTAAGCTCTGGGGTATGGTCTGCTCCTTTTCTTCACAATGTTTCTGTTGTCCTAATGTGTCCTTTACATACTGAAGTTGCTCTCATGCTGACTTCCCGCAAATTACTACAGTCCAACCGTTTCATTTCAGTTACTGCAGCTGTTCCCAATATTATTACAGTCGAACTTGCCCAAATGGCCACCTGTCCATAACAATCACCTCCTATACAAACCACCTTTTCCCATGCCCCCTTTACAATTTATTTCTTTAGTATAGTGTCACTGTCCAAGAAGACTATCTATATAAGACAACCACTTTCCGCATCAAAATTGGGTAGTCGTCTTGGACAGGTTGAACTATATCTGTCTATATATTGATTCACCAATTTTATATTTGTTTTTGTCAGTTACAGCTTGGCAGGATTACAAAGCGGCACTTGATTTTTATGTCTGTTGTTTCCTTTCTTTGTAGCCAATAATCCCCAGCTCAATAGCTGGTCTCGACAAGGTCAGCAGGGCTGGCCTCAGTATAGCAACAGTGCCTACAGAGGCCGGGGCTTCAACCCCGCCAACAACAACCAAAATCCTGTCGGTGGGATGATGGACCCATTCACCCAGCCTGTCTTACAGCAGCAAAAGCAGCCACAGCAGCCAGCCATTCCACAGCATCAGCAGCAGCAGCAGCAGGCACAGGCTGGTGGTTGGCCCTCAACTCAGTCACAGTCACAGCAAGGTCAAGGACCCATGCCTAGCCCTGCAGCAGTCAACCGACCTTCTCTTCCCGTCGTGCCCAACAACGTAAGACCTGAGCAAAAGTCCGGAGCTCCCGTGGCACCATTACCCAGCATGGGGAACAACAAAGCTCACAGCTTGCCCTCACCTTCTCCCATACCCCAAAAGCCTGTCCAGCCTGTTGTTCCTAACTCAGATTCTAACAGCCACCCTAGCTATGCTCAGTCCCCTAACAACATGCAAGCTAACAACATTAATTACGGCAATGCCAAAACCTTTGTGAATATCCCTCAAAATTCTAACCCTGCATCCAATAGTATGAATCAGCATGATAACCCAAACAGTGGACCAAAGCAGGTTTTGAATCAATTGCCTGTGCAACGTGTGGTAAACAGGGTTGACCCGAACCCTCAGGTTCCCAATAACATGCCACAAAGCCCTCAGAATGTTGTCCATAAAGTCCTCCCCCAAAATGTAGGTGCACGCAGAAATAATTATTCATCCAACCTTCGGCCTAAACTCCCTCAAGGACCCACACCTGCATTTGCAGAGGGTGGTCAGTTCAATCCGGGACAGCCACAAATGGTGGCCAAGCCGACCATGAAGAACCAACCGTCTCAGGTACCACAAAAGGCAGTGTTTTCTCCACCACGACCGTCAAAGCAAGGCGTGAAATCTCAGAGCAATGTGTTCCATCCAGTAAATCAAGGCGGTGTTCAAAACTCGAGGCTGAGCCAACCAAAAGTTCAAGCAACAGCTTCCGGTTCTCGTCAGAGCCAAGGTCACCGTAACCCCCCTGTCTCATCTAAAGTCGGTAATCAGCAGCAACCTGGAGCTACGCGTCAAAAATTGAAGCCTTCAGCTCCGTCTCAGAGCTCGTCAAACTCGTATAACAGCCAAGGTTCACTTCCAAGATCCCAGCTGCAAAGTCAACCAGACAAGAGTTATCCCAAGTCACAGACATGGATGGATCCCTCTAACTATTACTTCTCGTACGGGGCAGGAGATTCTAACTCCCAAAACCAAGCCCAGCAGCCACAAACAGTCAACAACCCCTACTACGACCCGTCACAGTACTTTGCCCAGTACCCAACAGAGACATTGGACTCCCTTCCCAGCAGTTTGTTGGACAACTCTGCCAGCACCGAGGACTTTTCCCAGTTTGGAGGTCAGTACTTGGGCCGGCAGAAGTCGTACGGGGCACCCTATCAGAACAATGGTCCCAACTCTGGCTACCTGGGCTATCCAGATTCCTCGTACAACTCTAGGTTCCAGCAGCCCAACAGATACGAGTTTAACGGAGAGTTCGGTACATCAGGGTACCAGGACCCAGACTTGTATCCACCTGTGGGGAGCCCCCAGTCCTACAAACCTTCGGCTGGACTGTATGAGGGTAATCTCTGAGTCCCTCTCACACTAGTTCTTGGTGTTGTCAAGCACATGCTTTTGTGGTTTTGATATTGACGAAAGAATTGATAGAGTTCTGTTTTCAGTATGAGCTGTATTTTTGTCCTGTAAACTGATTGTCTTCATTTTATTTCTGTAGTGTCAATAGGATATCTTTATTTACCTTTTTTGATTTAAGTTCTAGTGTTAATCTTACTGCTTATTATTTGAATTGATGTTAAAAAGAAATAAAATGCTTTGGAAAAGATTATGTTTTATTGCACTCCTAAACAAAAGAAAAGGACTCATGAGAAAACATTTTGCACATATGCTCTTATGTGGTCAGTTGTTTACTATGTTGCATTGTGTACAAGTAAGCATGTTTTTGAAAGCACAATGTTGACACTTTCTCATACAAAGCCTGCTGTGACTGCTTGGCATGCTCAAAGCAGTAGACTTCAGGCTTTCAGTATTGTCATCTGTATGTGACCCACTCATTATTCAGGATGGTGTTTGTTGGAGTGATGTTTGTCTCCCCACTGAAATATCTTGTTACTAATTCTTCTGTAGCTACTGTACAGTTTGCCATTGTACGCTGTTTATGTGTTCTGTGTTCATCCTTGCTCACCTTTGCATGATTTGAATAAACTCCCTTTAACTTCCTCATCCCATTCATTTATATACCCTTCTTAACTCTTCCCCTTTCCAAGTTCCGGTACAAAAACGAAGTATTACTATGTTGACCAGACTTTGCGTGTGCTGTTGGGTTTTTTTAGTTTAGTTGATGCACCGCTCTGAATTTGTGCTAGAATATTGTTGTCATGGTTTTAGTTTGTGTGCCTTCTGATCTTCTTATTGTGTTGTTATCACTATTACATCTAATTTTTTAAAAGTATTTTAATCATCTTTGGTGTGATCCCATAAGATCAAGAATTTTGCGTTCACAGTCTCCTTAATGTTCTAGTTCTTGCAATCTTCTTCCTTCCATTTATACCTGAATCAGGTTTCAGATAAATATTGTCTGCTGTCTTACCAAAGGGGGGCACAGCTTTCTCTTCCCCCTCCCAGAACCAACAACCTCAATGGAATATGTTCCATAATCCTCTCGGGTGTGTGTTTGAAATGTTCACTCTGTACTATGCTTTCTCTCCAAATCTCTTTTGGTTCAGTCTGGCCAAGATTTGGACACCCCTCCCCCAACCCCCAACCCCCAACCTGCAACATTCCCCTTCCCTAAAATCTCACAATGGGCCCCTTGCATTCAAGATTTAACTATAGTTGAGATTTTAATTTAAAAGCTCATACAGAAACTTGAACTAATGATGCTAATGAGATTTTTTTTTTTTAAATCCATTTCATCATGTAGGCTAGCTCTTTTGGTGTTTTTTGTTGTTTAGTCTTTTTGTGATCTATTTTTTTCTGTCCTGATGTTTTTAGCTGTTATTTTTCATGAGTAAGGCATAAATGTCATTTCCGTGGATGTGAAGTGCTTTTTTAAAATGTAAACACCCTCTGTTGTGCTCCAGCCACAAAGCTATGCCACACATGTACTCTGACTCTGTGTGACCTGCCATTCTGTTAACACTACTCAGTTTTAGGTCAAGTTATGTCATCAGATGGTTGAACTAGATCTATTGCACTTTGAAATTGAAAAAATAATGATTGCCGAAACTCATTGTGAATATATAGGTACTATAGTAGCCTATGGCATGCTACTATGTGTATTTTCTTTTCTATATTGTTTTATCCTTATTATTATCACATTATTGATTCTGATGCAGTTCAATAAGAAGGATGTCAAAGCTTGCTTTTGTCGCAGTGTCATTATGATGTATGATCTGAATATTGTACACCAAATTAATACTGTTGTGTTGCTTTGAATTAGGTCAGATGGGTTTATTTTAAAAATGGAGCTTTAGCTGTCATGGTAGTGGTAGGTAGAGTAGACCAATCATTAACAATGATCTTGTTGAGAATGTGTCACCAATTTCTTTTGAAAGAAAGTGTAGTTTAAAAAAATATAAAAAATGAATTGGTCTGAAAAGAAGGCATAAGGAGCAAGACTTGAAAATAAATTTGTATAAGTTATATAACATTTTTCAGATTTTTCTCTCAAGTACAGCCGGAGTGAAGTTCTTTTCACTTTGTTTTTTAAAGCAGATTCTTCATCTTTTCAGTGGGTTCTGCTTTGAGTTCGTTGGCTCATGTCCTTGCTTGCAATCTTTTGGTCTAGTATCAGTAATTCTAATCTTAAGCTTTTTTCAGTTTTCAACGTCCTTTTTTTTCTGTATAGAATGTCCATAACTTTGTATATTTCATGTAAACAGTTTCTTATGCATTTTCACTGACTTTTAATTCCTGTCTCCTTCTCAGATTTCCCTGGAGGCTCTAACTTGCCGAAGTCGGGCAGTCTGAACAAGAACACAGGTGAGTAACTCGTTGGCGATGAAGGTTATCCCAGTAGGAATAGCGCGACCTCAGTGCTTTCTTGTCGTATCTCCATTTTTTTAAACAGTGAAAATGTGACTCCTTCTTAAGCTCACTCTTTGTTATGAACTGTTTTCACTGTTTTTAAAAAAATGGAGGTACGACAAGAAAGCACTGAGGTCGCAACAGGCCTTTGAATTTGTTGTTTAAAATTCACTTTTCAGATTCTGTGAAATGAACCTTCTGTTCTTTCTGGGGGGTTTTCTTTATAAAGTTACTATCACAATATCAGAGTTCATTATTGGATATTTTCCATTATTTTATCCTCGTTATCTGATCTCTAGCAAAATGTGTCCTTACGATGCTGACTTGCCATAGGCTATAACTTCACAGCTTTCATTCATTTTGTCTGTGCATGTCCCTGTCCATTACAAATAGTGTCATTTGTAGTCTCGTCCTTGAGGATGTTTTCAATATGGGAAATATTTTGCAATGGTTTAAAAAAAAAATATGGTATTGCATGCAGTTTTGTTTTGCAATGGTTGTTTTTTGGGGGGGGGGTTTTGGTAAGTGTTTTACTGTGCTCGCAACTGCATAAAGCCATATGTGCGCGCAGACACATTTAACTTTTTCAGGTGGTAGGAAATTTTGAATTTTTGTCCGGGTGGCGGCCGAAGCCTACTTTTATCGATTTTAGACCACCAAGGGATCTTTAAGGTGCGCAACCTGCTCACTGGCCCTCGGAGATTTTTCGTTCTTGTCCGAGAAGGCAAGGTGTAGATATTTCCTACCAGAAGATCAGCGGTGTGGCTAAAAGACAGCAATAAGGAGCCTAGGAGTAGTAGTAGAAAGGCTGCAGAAAGAGTCAGGAGCACAGAGGAGGGGGCAAAGGAGGTGAGGCAGAGGAGGCGAGGTGGGTGGGGGCAGAAAGAGCAGGAAAGGAGGTGAAAGGAAACACTTTTAGAGAAGAAAAATTTCTCTCGCTACCCGGATTCAAACCCCGGACCTTTGAATGAGAGGCCAACACCTTAACCTCTAGGCCACGAGAGCCCCTTTGCAATGTGTGTTTACATTGTAAAGGAAATGTAACTGAAGGTACTAGTTCTTTGTATAAGTGAGCATAATATTTGACAGCACCTGATGTTCTATCTTGTTTTATCAGGAATGAAGTCTGCAGCATCCTCAGACCACAAGCCGAGTGGCTCTACCAGTTCAAAACACAACGGGAAGCCAGCAGGTGAGTTGTGTCATTTTGAAGTTGTAGGCGTCTGGTCTGATGTAAGGCCTACATGAACAAATGGCTGTGTCATCTTTATGGTTTCCTCTTGCATTGCATCATAAGACTGATAACTAGAGGTACTTGAATTTACCATATGCATTGCCTTTTCTGGAATGATATGGTTTCGTCATTCCATCTTTTTGTATCCTGTCCTCTCGCATGAAGACAGACATGCTAAACACATGAGGCTGATGAAGCTTCGCATGATACCATAAAAGTTGTAACGTTGTAAAGTCTGTTTTTTGCTGTATATTTTAACTTCTGTATCCTTGATTGTTCCATTATTGTAAAATTATGTTTTATAGGGTGGATAATATCTTTCTTGAAACTACTGAGTGATGATTGTGTGTAATGTTCGTCTCTCAGTTTCTTATAATTTTATGTGATTACCCTCATTTTGATTGTACTGTGCAGCTTAAGAAGATCTAGTCTTTCTGTTCCAATGACCTTGAGAGTCAAACCTGTGTTCCTCCTTTTTTTTTTTTTATTCAGGATCTGAAAATCTGTTGGCTACATGCGTGCTAGACTGTATATTTTCCTGTCCCCGAAATTTTATGTTTTTTAGTATAATTTCTGCTTATTTTCCTTTATAATTCTTTGTTTAAATTAACAGAATCGCATGATTTCACATTTTTGGGGTCAGTCTGCATAATTTCATAATTTTTCTTGCATAAAACGACGGGGACAGATTTTTATTCTGCAGCAAAGCCTTACAGTTTATAGGATGTGTGTGAGATTTAATAATGCCCTTGTTCTTTGATTTTAGAGTGAAAGTCTCCAGTTTCATTGTGTGGTTTGCCTTTTTTCATTTTTGGTATTGTATCAAAGTATAATTCTTGTGTCTGTGTTTCTCTCTTCAACTAGAAGTGAAGCCCACCTCATCTTCTAAATCTGCTGCTGTTCCTCCCGTCACCACACACAAGAGCTCCTCCACAGAGAAACTTCCAGTCAAAGACAATGGAAAGGCAAAGGTTCCAGCCACCTCCAAAGACACAACAACCCCCAAGCCATCTGGGTCAGCTGGCAGTGGCAACAACCATTTGTTCATGGAGAAAGTGATCATTGCCAGTAGCAGCAGTAACGCAGAAGGCCCTATCATTGCTCTGTCCCTCGGTCTCGCGTTCACGCTTATTTTGCTCATCCTTGTGGGCTGCCGCTTGCGAAATATGAAAACTCGTTTGAGGAAGGGAAGGCCGCTACATTCCAACGAGGCAGACTATTTGATAAATGGAATGTACTTATAAACTGCCCGGAGTCCTTGTCAGAGACTGAGAGTGAACGTTTGAGTGGGTCATTCTTGTGGAGTGTGAACTCCCAAGGAAGTGCTAACTGCTGTGTTGGTGAAGTGAGTGAAGGGTGTGTACACAATCATTGAAGAATAAGAATGTGGAGAGTTTGATTGGGCAGTATGGAAATTTGCGTTGCACAAAACATGATGTGTGAGATATGAGTGATCACCCCTCAAACCCCCCTTTTTTTCCCATTGACGGTACATATATTACATGATTTAGACATCATCATCATCATTCATCTCCTTCTCTCTGGTATTGGGTATAGGCCGCCAGAAAGGGCTTTCCACCTGTCTCTGTTCTGGGCGATCCTCTCCACCTGGGGCCAGCTGTGTCCCACATGTTTGAGATCTGCTTTAAGGTAGCCTTTGCCATGGCAGAGAAGGAAAATCGTCTGGCTGAATTTGTCTTTGTTTTTTTTTCTCTTAACTGTCATTGTAAAAACTTAAAACAAGAAGAAAAAGGAAAAATGTTTTACATTTTTAAAAATATAGTCTGTGTCTTTGTTCTTAAAGGGCCCAGCCAAAATTACAGGAATTCTGTTTGTCAAATGTATTGTCCATCAGCGTATTACGTGAGAAAAGATATGGAATGTTGACCTCTTTGGTTTTTTTCCCCCTTGTTCTGGAGGTATTGGTTTATTGATATGAACCTCTGTGACTTACAAGCAGTCAAAGACAGTGCTCCTCTTATTTAAGTCGACTCCAGCAGTTGGAACCTTTTTTCCTTACAGTACAAGGTACCACAAATTTTTACAAAATGTAGCAAATCATATAAAGGTACTGCAAATCATAAAACTGTTTTTTGCAAGATGGACCAATGACTTCATTTCAGAAAGAGAAGCCCTTCGATTGTCTTTTTTTTATTTACTGAAGAAACTCCAGCCATCTGTTTCGTGTATTCTTTTTGCACGCTTTTGTATATATATAGATCTGATTTATTTATCTGTGACTTGATTCCATCCTTGATCTTTAACATAAAATGGTACATCTGCTTTTTTTTTTTATTCAGGAAAGTAGAAAAGTTTCAAACTCACTCTTCATGTTCTGATTTGATGGTACCATTCCATATTTATGATAAATATTGTTTTACAGGACATCAAACATACAAAGATATCAAAACCTGATATCAAAATTACACACTGCCTTGATTGTGTAGCGTGGCCCAGTATTTGAAAAAAGCCTATGGGTCAAATCTCAAAGTCAGTGATCTGTGAACAAGATGGGATCTCCACTGCTTCATGTGTCCGGTTTTTGGCACAAGATTGGTGGTGATCTTAACGCAAATACATTATTTATATTTCATTTGTTGTTGTTTTTTTTCTTTTTCTTTTTAGTGGTACTATCTGCCGATACTGCTGCTGTACTCATTTGAGATTAAATCTGAATTGTACTGAACCCTAAATAGGGAAATGACCTCCAATGACTTGTCATACTATGGAGTATTTCTAAATTGGTTATTTTCCTTAATTTTTTTAAAGTTTCTTTTTCTAGAATGATTGCTATTATTATTGCTGTTGGTTTCTTTTCTTCACAGGATTTGTTTTAACCTCATTCAGAACTATGTTGGCAGTGCTTACATACATGAAGAGTATGTGTACTTGCAACATTGCGAGATGCCTCCAAAAGAGAATTTAGATCTGATACAGCAAGCCTCAACACTGTGAAAAATAAAAAAGTCAAAATTTGCACTTTTACGAGAGAATAGATCTCATGAATACAAGTCACATCTGAATTGTACATTTATTGGACCTCTTTTTATTTTTATATCTTTACAAGTTTTGTACCCACACTTGTTTACAATAGTTTCAAAATATATTATATACCATTCTGATCAAAGGTTTGTTATGATGTATCAATTGAAATCCACAAAGTTATCTGAGTTGTGCTGTGTTGTGGAACAGAAAGACAGTGATGTATTGCCATGACAGTTTCCTTAAGTCGACCACAGGCACTCTTTGATAGTGTCTTCTTGGGTCGAGCTATAGTTTTTCTTTCTTTTTTTTAATAATGTACTATCATCCTGATACTAATTTACTGCTGCCTTGCATGCATGTAAGCTTTTCTTAGTGTCTTTGTCACAGCAGAGGGGTTGGGGACAAGATGACACTATGAGTCAAAAAGTGGAGGTGGCACATACAGAAGCTTTATTTTGTATCAAACTGTTCAGCTGAAGATGTAGGTTGAAAGAAGATGCAGTCCCAAAAAATTACATTTACATTGATTTTAGGAATGATTTAATCATGCTTTTCACTTTTCCTCTCCCTTTTTTTCTTAAAATGATTCAATGTAAGATTGGTCTCTTAAGCATGTTGGTGTTTTAGCGCATGTGAAAAGGGAGCTTGCTGCACTGTATGCTTCCCAGGAAGTAGAGATTGTTGATTGTTTCAGAATGCTATCAAGTCTGCTGGGGTAATAATATAGATTGTAAAGCACCGCATAGAGCTTGCTGTGAAGTGGGAACTTGCACTATACAACAAATGCTATCTTTTGTTGTTAAGCTTGATCCTGCCACCAACATTGTCTACTTATGTGTGGAAAGTTGAAAAGCATACAAAGGAAGAAGTCCTAACATCTTTTTAAATAAATGAACTCTCTTTGTTATTTCGCTGTTTTGCTGCACTATAGAGCAAGATTGCAAGTGTTTCCAGAATATGTTATCAGAGTCCTACACAGTTCATGTTGTATCAGTTTTAGCTGGATTTTGTTTATTTGTTGTTTTTATCTTACAGTGTTTCCAGTAGATATTAATTGTGAAATATCCCTTCTGATCAAACGTTTAGATCAATTATGGTGACATATTTTTTCAAGATGTATCGTTTTTTTGTCCTGTCAACGTATCAATTGTGAACAGTTCAATGTGCGTATGCAACTCCGACAACTCGTTTGAAGTTTTCAGGGTAGACAAAAACTTATTAATTTTCTAAGTACTGTTTTGTTAGTGCTCACTTAGACTAAAACTTATGAGATATGGCAAAACAGTGCTGATGCTTGAAAAGATGTACGGCAAAATGAGAACTGGAAATCATATTATGATCCACACAGTTTGCAATTTTCAACAGTGATATTAATTAGCTCAATCAATAATTTTATCTGAATAAAACACAGAAGATGAAGGGATGCACTCCAGATGTAACGGTCAAAATGTAAGATTACACTGGTTTTGTATGTTGGGGTGTGTGGGGGGGGGGGGGGGCATTTTTCATCCACAGTGAGAAATCGTCTTTATTTTCCTCTACTTTTGCGTGTCCCCCCCCTCCCCCCACGTCTTTAGTGTCTGTCTCGCATTGACTAAGTTGATTTGTTTCTGACTTTTTTTGTTCATCTATGACTAATGCAGTGACTGTCAAACGGGGCAGTGACTTGGGCTTGGCATGAATGAAACACAGAGAGAGAGAGGGGGAAAGAATGGAAGATGGGCAGAGTGACAGTGTGCCAATCAAGTTTTCAGCATTCCATGCCAATTTTTCTATTGTAATATCATATTATCTTGAAACATACAGTTTGTTAAGATTATTGGTTGTGCTGTGTGTATAATTTATCGGGAGTTGTGCAGTAAATGTAAACGTAACAAATTCTTCCACTGTGAATTATTTTCTCTGAGGTAATTTGTGAAATTTATGTGATCTTTTTTTCTGGTACAGTTTTTTTTTCAACGTCCCTGTCTGTTGTCACAATGTCAGATTTTTGAATGACAAAAAGTCAACTCTATGGGTTGTGCTTCAGTCAGTCATAGTAATAGATCACATAAATTGCTTGAAGTGGTCATATCTTTTTAGCTAATCCTGGTACCTTTGTAGAGAGGTACTATTACTAACATAGCTGGACACCCCGCCTTCCAACACCCCCCTCCCCCCCTTGCAAAAATTTAAAAAAAAAAAAAAATGAAGTAGTTGCAGTGTTAGCCAGACTGACTATGCATAGCTGGAAAATCTGTACATATGATATCTTACGTAAACTTCTGTCATTATTTTTTTCCCCCTTGTTCAGAGCTTTCACAGTAGAGTAGTTACTTACAGAACTTTTGTACTTGCACAGTCGCAATGGAAGTTGTTCCAAAAGTGAATCTCAGCTTGAGACATTTTTCGTCTTCATTGAAACCAAAACTGTTATTCTCTGAACTATCGTTGCTGAACATACAAAAACGTTCATCCTTCATGACAAAATTGTAATAATTTGTTGAAATAATTATGTGCGAGGCATATAAATAGCTGACACCATTGCTTTTTCTCAGCTTTTTTACCCACTCTTTATAACCTTTCTAAGACATGAGTAGCTATAGGATACTCGAAACTTGTAGGCAGTTGATTTTGGTTTCAAAAGGAACATCACACTAGGTGAGGTACCTTTTGAAAGTGTGTCTCGAGGTTAAATTCCCTCTGTGTAAGTGTATATTTTTTACTTTTTTTCTACCACTGTAACCGTATGGACTATTTAAAGATTACTACTGAAAAGTGATCACAGATGTAGCAGGACACAATGCTATCACTGTGATATGTTGTAGAAAGTGAATAAAACTTTTGTTGACAACCTTTGAGTGCGTCTTCACATTTGTTACTGAATTAATCTTCTTCTTATCTGTACACACTAATAAAAGGTTGTTTTGTTAAAATCCAGATTTGTTTTCACAGGTTTGTATGGTTCACGCACTTCAATCCGACTCTGTGATTTATTAGAAAGACAATCAAGTAACATAGCAGAACATCTTTCCATTAGCTGTAACGTACTCATAAACACCTGTCATATCTTTTTTTTTTTTTTGGTAAGTTTTCCTGTGCTAGCAACTGCATTAGAAAGTGGAGATGAGGTGAACATGACTAGGGAGTAGGAAAGGAGAACATTTTAAAGTAGACAGTTTTTTGCTCACATCAGGTTTCGATCCCGAGACCTAGTGAATGAGATGGGAACACCATACCTCTTGACCACACGAGCCCCCTATATCTTTATTCTTGTCCAAAGGTGAAGGTGTCCGAAGTGAATCTGCGCAATGAATGGTTTGCTTGAAATGTCTTCACCTACTATCTCCATGTATATTATAACGAAAGTAGGAGGACCTGGAATTATGACATTTTTAAACAACCCAACACTCATTTTCAGCTTGTAGAATTTTTCAAGGAGCTACCGATCAACCACACTTCGGTACCTTAGAATTACAAAGGTTTATTTGAAATTTTTGGCCGTTTTGAGTTACTTAGACCATTAGGTCAGAAACCAAATGCTCTATCAAAGTCATAAGTCGTTGTCAAGATATTCAAAGAATTACATTTGAAAAAGCTTTACATGTTATGAAACTCAAATCTTTTAACGTCAAATTTCTCTAAACTAGGTAGTCCTGCTGAGTAGACAGAACTTTGTGTAATTCTTCCTCTTCTAGGGTAGCGGCTTGGAAATTGGTAGATATAGTGGGAAATTGTTTGAATGATGCCCAAATGGCAACAAATCGGCCTGCCCACCAGGGGACTGAGATTGTACCAAGCGCCAAACAAGTCTGCGTAGAGATAAAGTGTGGAGTTGCGTGAACAATCTTCGGAGATGTGCAGGACAATAAAACAAACTTTTAAAAGATTTTAAAAAAAATTTAACACATTAAACTTGCCAACAATATTCATTTGGGGCTGGAGATCTTCGAGCCCCGACAAAGGGGAATAGTTCATGACATTGACATACATGTACTTTCTTCAGTGATACAGTTACGTGCTCTTTAAATCTTCGTTGTAATGTTGGCCTACTGTGTGTTTTCATAGGCACAATGTTTGCAGTTTGCAAAGCTTTGTGTTTGTGCTTGAGCTGCTGAGATTTATCAGCAATTAATCATGTTGAAGGGTGAAGCACTATTAAAGCGACCTTTTAATCACCTGATTTTTTAAAATGAAATGTTGAGGATAAAATGGCTTAAAATGGACCTCTATTCAGACGATGTTAAGCTAGAACAAAGAGATTGAAGACAAAGACTATTTTTCAGAACTTTTCTCGTCTGAGGGGTTCTCAAAATGTCGCTGGCTCAATGTACTTACAGAAAAATCATCGCTATTTTGCTTTTATCGCTTGTTGATGGTTCACCTCGGCGAGTGACGCCTAGCGCACGCACAAACGCACACACACACACACATACACACACACACACACACACACACACACACACACGATACGCACAAAGACACACACAAATCTTAATACATGTACATTTCCTCGAACCTGGGATATCTTACATTTATTAAACTTAAGCCGCCCTCATTTCTAAGCCACAGCCACATTTTGATCCACCCCATAGCCACTGGTCAGCAGCAAGCCAATGAACTATAGTAATAATAATAATAATCAATCAGGTCGTTTCTGAACTGTCGGTTCTTTGGTGGACACGCACGCTGGAAAAGAACAGAACGAATTGCCTCCTCCAGGCAAAGAATCAGGTCGTTTCTGCTTTGGTGGACATGCGGCTGTAGTCTTTACCTTGAAGCGCTCTCTAGTTACTTTGTAATCACATCTCTAATCTTATGTACTTAGGGCCTATAGAACAATTTTTTTCTTGCAAATGCCGTAAAACTCTTTCTGAAACTAGGATAACTCCGGTTGTCTTGAAAATCTTTAGTAAGTGAGGGTTCAACGGGAATGTGTGTGTGTGGTGGTTTGGGGGGGGGGGGTATGAGAGGGAGATTTTTGTTTGTTGTTGTTTTTTTCTTTTGTTGTTGTTTGTTTGATTTGTTTGTTTGTTTTCGGGGTCGGGTCAATAAACCGTTGAAGAGGTTAGAATGACACTCTCATTTGATCAAATGAAGACATGGTTATTAAAGATTTAATCTGGGGAGTCAGTCAGAAATCTTAAAGTTGTTTTAATGGAGCAACGGTGGAGACTGGTGAAGTCTACTTTGTTTGAACATATTTTGTTCATTTCTTTTTTTTCTTTCAGGTTCAAAACATCTTTCCTTTGTAGACACTATTTAAATCGATACCCTTCGTGAGTCTTTCTTTTTTCCCAGATTACAGAGGTGAGTCATCTAGGCTGTGCTTATGAGCCGCACTCACACAATGAACACCCGTTGTCATCAGTTTTGTAACCGTCCATGCCACAGTCAGTTTCACAAGTGAAAGGAGGGCACACTTCAGAACCCGCTGTCGTTGGGGCTTGGGTGTTTAGGGCTTTGGTGGTTGGAGCTTGTGTGGTTGGGGCTTGGGTGGTTGGGGCTTGTGTGGTTGGGGCTTGGGTGGTTGGGGCTTGTGTGGTTGGGGCTTGGGTGGTTGGGGCTTGGGGAGATGGAGCTCCTGTTGTTGAGGTTGCCGAGGTTGGAGATGTAACAGGCTTGTACTGACACACGTAAGGTTTCGGAGTGTCGAAAAGCAAACTTCCTGAACACTGACTGTCCCTCCAGACCCCATGTGTGGTGGTTGGGTCGATCGAGGCGCAGTCCTCCAACTGGCTGTACACCCCGTTACCTTCGCCAGATCCCCAGTTGGTATAGTCTGCCTTGGTGCCGTCAGCCCACACAAATTTTCCTTCTTTTATTACGTCAGACAGACCGATCCATGTGTCAGAGGTTTCCTTATACGTGCTGTGGAGCTCGTGTAAGATGAAGGAGTTGACTTCAACGGATTTGATGAGTACAAGTGTTCCTCCATTCTGTTTACAGTCTGCCTCGGCAGTCCAGAAGTAGTGATGTTTGCTCACAACAAACCGATAACAGATGCCTTGAAAAACCTGTAAGTACTTATCCCGCGGTACGTTGGATGGGCAGTCGTTGACGGTAACTGCGTTTCCTGAAAAGAAAGACATCACCAGGGTTATGGGCGCGTTCAAAAAGGAGGAAAAGGGGGGGGGGGCAGATTTTGCTATCATGTGGGAGTTATTTGCTTCAGAGAGAGAGAGTGAGTTTGGGAAAGGGGTGCAAGATCCACAAGTTCCTGCACGTACGTGTAATGTGTGTAGGCTTATCATGTATGATTTATGGATTTCTTGAAAAGCTACGCCCCCGCCAATGACAATGAGCTTTAAGGTTAAAGTTAGGATGGTTCAAATTTCTGACACCGGGTATTTTTTTCGGCGCCATTTTCAAGGCAAACAGAAGACTTTTTCTAAGCCCTAGATCTATACAAAACAGACGAAAAAGTAACATCGGTTCACAAAGCTCGCTTCTTGTTTAGCCTATTGGCAGAGACTTTCAATATAATTTTTCAAAACTGTTTTTATTGCAGTTGCTTATTCTATGGGTATCGGTTGTATGTTCTTGGAAAAATATCTTGTCGGAGTTCAAATTCCTTTATTTATGTTGAAAAAAGCGACAGAAAATCGAGTCCCTAATTGCCGGCCCGCATGCCGTCAAATCACATGTGTTCAAACTTGTAGCCATGCTGTCCTGGGTAGCATAGTACATGTATAAAATGTTGAGCGCTGTAACCACCCTTATGGCGACATGGTGCGGTGTCGGGTGCTTGCACTGAAAAAAAGTTGTTTTTTTTGTAAGTGTTTTACGGCGCTCGCAACTACATACTAGTTTCAGATGAGCCCTGGCAAAGATCTGCACCTTGGACAATGTATTTTTTCTTAGATATATGCCAATATAAGTCCATATTTGGGCCTTCTGGTGACAACAAGGGGTAGGATCTAAATAAATGTATTTTTATTGCAATTCTAAGAAAGCTGAAGGAGACCCTGGTACTGGACAGGAGAGGGTAACAGGACGGGACATTAGTCATTACACAACCCAAATAATTTTCCACTCCTTAATTAATCAAGATCAAAATTCCACCTGGAGACGACGTTAAATAAGTTATGCAAATATTTCAAAGAAAAAAAGAGAGAGAGAAATCTTCTCTTGACGTAAAATATGATGGACTTCGTTATAACGAATCATAACACTCAGAACTTGATTGGAAATAACAATAGGGCTTGGGAGTTCGCAAAAAAAGGTAGATGTTGGTAGTGATGGGAGGGAAAGTGGAGGGTAGAGGTGGGTGGGGGTGGTCAAGAATCATTTATTATTACAATGAAATCCGACCAGGGGGGAAGGCTGACTTGTTTGACAGGGTAATTAAAGTGATTAAGTTGTGTGAATGAAAACAAATCCGGAATTCAACTGCCCAAATAATCGGGAAAGTATCTCATTAAATATCAATTCCAACTAAAATTAAATTTAACTTTAGAAGTGAATACACAAACCCAAAGCAAGGAAGCAGAGATGTCAGTACTAGATCTATAATATGTTATAGATCTACCAGTGAGTCTAACTCTTTGGTAGAACATGACAATTATCATTTTATTAAATTTCACTTTTGGCTGTTTTCTTTTTGTCTAGCTTTTCGCGGCCAGGAGCCGGTGTCATAATCGAGGTCACGATCTGATTATAGGGCGGTAAAAAGTCGAGGGAAAAAACCAAGCACTAGCACTAGCAGCAGTAAAGAGATTATTAGGAGTTAGTTCCCCTCACATCTGTAAAGTAGACTCGGCCAGTGTAATAGTTCACTTACATAATCAGAGTTTGAGAATGATTATAACTGTGGCCCGAAAGAGGTGAACAGGGTATGTGTGGCAATGAAACTGTTTTGACTGCTATGCACATATTCCCTTCAACTCTATTGGTAGACTCTTCCAACCTCACTTTAAGCTTACTTAAATCAAAGCTTGTGACTGCTTATGGAGTGGCCCGAGAGGGGTGAGCAGGCTATTTCTGTGGCAGTGAAATCGTTTTGAAGGTTAGGCATACTGTTCATTGTTGATTATAAACGTCTTTTTACATTTAATTTATAAGGTTTACGTTTATGGATGAATTTGACTGCTACAACGTTTCAAATTAGGAAGGGAAGCAGTGATTATTTGATTATATAGATGCTTCGCCACTGAATCCGACTCCTCGTTCCCCGCACGTATTTTGATATATTATAATAAGCTTACTGGACATGTCGTACATGACGCACACAGGCTTCGTTTATTTACTTACCGACCTCCAGCACTAAGCCAACAACAAAGGCAGTGCTCCACAACAACATGGCGGTTGACTAGATATTGCGTTTAGGGTTTCTGTAGACAGGCTGTACAACTACAAATCAAGGGTTTTTCTACTTGTCAATTCACATTCAGAATCCTTTTTATACCCTCTCTTTTCGAAAAAAAATCTTGAGCTTACTATTTTTGTTTTTCTAGATCTATAACGAGTTCTCTGTTGTTGTTCGTGGTTCGCTTTTTTTTTGTAAATGTGTAGGGTTTTTTTGGGGGTT
>NW_004797541.1:152170-153205 GCF_000002075.1 Aplysia californica | reverse complement strand
GGGGTCTTTAATCCACGACAACAAACACAGCACGCGATAAGAGAACCAATCTAGAAGTGAAAAGAGATTATAAACGAGAGCTTGCAGCTGTGACGTCACGCGTGTCCAACCTTGTTTTGTTTTTGTTTTTCTCTAATTAACGCTTAGTAATATGATAGTGAGGGAGTGTGACAGATCTTTCCGACCAACATCTCACAGGGCCAGAGGGGCCGGTCCGATCCGTGAAGCCTGATCTCACAGCCCAGATCACAAGGAGCATGTTGTACCAGAGAGCTAGTTTACAGACTCTCTGGTTGTACTGAGGAGATCATGTGTCCGTGGCCATAATGCGTTCACCGAGATTTGAGAATCATAATATGAACACACAGCATATTCCCACCGAAGACAAGCCACGTCAACCAAATAATAAAGGAATCATACAAGGTCTTCTGCCATATTATAAATTATAATGTTACATCATCCTGTAAAACTGATCCGGGACAGATACATCCACATTGGCCCCCGATTAAAGCACGAATTCAGTACAAAATAATTGTTCTTTGTTTTAAGCGTGAACAACATTGCACCATCATATCTTTGTGACATGGTCATCGAATATATACCATCTCAGCCTTTAAGATCGGCGACGAAAAGACTTTTAAAACCTGTCCAAAGCAAAAGTCAGACTCGGAGGGAGAGCTTTTTCACATCACGCCCCCTCCTTGTGGAACGCTTTACCAGCTCATCTACGAGAGTCTAACACTTTATCAAAATTTAAATCAGCACTTAAAACGCATTTGTTTCAGTACAGCTTCAATCTGTGATTTCCAACATTCCCAATACAAATGTTATTATGTTCTCTCAGTATCTATAGTATTATGTTCTCTCAGTATCGTTTATTAATGCTGTTTCTGTTCCTTAAGAATTTATGACTATGAATTCATCAATGGGTGCCAGGGTGTCTGGGTAAGCTTTGTGGGATTGTCTTTACACAAGGATGTACTGGAGAGAGGTAGAGAGAGAGAGAGAGAGAGAGAGAGAGAGAGAGAGAGAGGT
>NW_004797541.1:140345-152070 GCF_000002075.1 Aplysia californica | reverse complement strand
GTGGAACGCTTTACCAGCTCATCTACGGGAGTCCACCACTTTATCAAGATTTAAATCAGCACTTAAAACGCATTTGTTTCAGTCCAGCTTCAATCTGTAATTTCCGACATTCCCAATACAAATATTATTATTATTTTCTCTCAGTTTCCATTATATGTTCTCTCAGTATCGTTTATTCATGCTGTTCTGTTCTGCAAGAAATTTATGACTGTGTGAATTCATCAATGTGTGCGAGGGAGTCTGGGTAAGCTTTGTGGGATTGTCTGTACTCAAGGATGTACTCTAAGATAGAGAGAGAGAGAGAGAGAGAGAGAGAGAGAGAGAGAGAGAGAGAGAGAGAGAGAGAGAGAGAGAGAGAGAGGATTACTACAGGAGCTGTGCGCTGCATATTATGTTCTTTGTATTATTGTACAGCGCATCGGGCACCTCTTTGTGGAAGTGCGCTATATAAATACAATTTTATCATTATTATTATTATGAAAGATATGAGAACGTGACGTCCAAAATTGACGGAGACAATAAGCTTACTGCATCAGTAGAAGTAGAGTGTAGTCAGCATGACGTAATGACAAATCATTTTGTATAGTATAAAAGTGTCTTTTTTACCAACAAACTCAGTCATTATACCTCTCCGACATGGCTGCTCAGAGCACTGGAGGGGCTCGCGCAGTCTTGCTCCCTGCTCTAGGTAGTCTAAGAATATATAATTAGTCTCGAAACAAAGAATTACGACACGGCTGAAGGGCACCAAGTGCTACTGTCACCGATCTTACATAAATGCAAAATCTCCTGCAAAGCACAGTAACACTTGTCACAGTCCAGATAGCAATGGTCTGAAAGGCAAACTTCGGTCAACTGTCCGAGAGTTCCAGTCTAGCACCCCCTGTATTTTTTTTTATTTGGGTGGTCAGAAAAGGAAACTTAATAGCCAAAGTTATAAAAGGCGACCAGAGAAAAAGGTTCGTCCAAAAGAAGGTCGATAAAACCGTATAAATTAAGGTACAAACACCAAGGTTTGCAGAAACGTGGTACATCCTTTTGAATTTATTATGAGTTAATAAGGATGAAATATGACAGCTACTAACAAAGATACAAGATATCTTCCAGATACCCCCAATTTCGAGTAAAGAACATTCTGACTCGCTGTGTGAAATTGACAACCATGGGTTGACACGGCTAGGGAGAAATTTCTTTTGTGCCCTCGATGATGGTTTCTCTCAAGACTCGTATACTTTCAAAGGTTTTTCCACACACCTGATCCTTCAAACACCCCCCAGCGGAGAAAGTCCAGTGGACTCAGGTCTGGATTGTTTGGGGTCCAGTTGTGCTCAGTCGGACTGACTGTCTTGTAACCAAAATGGTTATTGACCCAGCCCGGAACAGCCCAGGCGTCATGAGGAGCAGTCCAGTTTTCCTGAGTGGAAGTTCTAGATCTTTCCCCCTTCATCATCAACAAATAATCAAAAGCTTCTTCAGAACTTTGGTAGGATAACGGGGTATTGGTCAGAGTTCACAGAATCACGGACCGCCCTAACCTTTTCAAAAGTGCGTTGTTTTTATTGTGAGTTATTCGGGACTTAGAATTCGAGTCCTTACTTTTAATGAACGTAAACCTTTTCAAATTTGCAACCCATTTCAAAATGGACCCTTTGCTCTGAACATTATGTTTGTTACAGACATCTATCCCGTATGCCCGAGCAAATAATGCGCATACCAATTTGGAAGATTTCGCTTGCTTGCTGATACATCCGCTGCAAAAAACACGCTGTACAGTGGTGCATCTTTCCGCTGTGCAAAGCAGTGGACTGTTTAAAAAAATATAATCCGGCCGGATATATTATGTCCTCGCTTTCTGTCACTCTTGATGCCAATTGGGTCATGGAAAAAAAAATGAAGTTTTGCTTTTTTGACAACTTTGGACGCATTTTTTATCATTTCCACTACGATCTCGAATGCAGATTTTTAATTTGTTAATACACACTGTTTTATCTGTCGAATCTGATTATTTTTTTCCTTTTTTGATGTATTTTAAAGGGTTTACCATTATCTTTCTTCCGCTACAGCCCCGCCATGGCTGTCTTCTTGTTTGTCGTGATAGCGTATATGGATTGAGCTGCGACATTAAACATTTTGGCAATTTCAGCTTGGGATTTCTGTTTCTTCTCATCCTCTTTAATTAAGGCTCCTTTCTTTTCTAAAGGTGGTTTACCCCTTCAACATTCTTGTATTTCATCCGATGCAAATTAGTCCGACGTGATTTGTGATAAAGGAACTCGTATGATATGTAGACCCTTGCGGGTGGTTGGAGGGTGCCACTGACTGGTAGATCCTACTTCTGTACTTTTTTTCTGTTGTTTCGGTCTGTCTTTTCCCCCTAGCACTAAATGGTCAATGTGTTGATGTGCTTCTATTTACTCAAACTCAAACAAACAAGTCGGCGTACCTTACAGTAAGTTACACACATACGGTAGATCAGATTACGTGCAGGCACTCAGTCACAGTGCCTGCAGCTACTGTTCATTGTATCATTCCCGCTGCCCATTTCGCATTTCCAGAAAACCAAGTGCCAGACCAACGTCACCCAAGGTCACTGATTGGAAAGTCTGCGAGGAAAATGTCGGTCAACAAATTTTAATAGAACTGGTGCCATAAAGGGCGTACATGTACTGTAAGTAGGTCACGTCGGTGCAAACTGTCCCGTTTGGTGGGCTTTGTTTTGTTTGGTTAGTGTTTCCGTTCTCGTCCCCTTATTTTACAAGATTTTGCTGATGATCAGACAACTGTTCTAACGGAGCATGGCTGCTCAAATGCCTGCTACAAACGAACATTTTAAAGATATGTTGGCCTACAATATGTATTCAACTTAATAAAAAAAAACATCTGTCTCAGTCTCTGGTCGTCCACTTTGAATGTTGGTTGTACCAGTCGAAACGAGCTTAGTGGGTGGTTGGCGGGTGCTCTGGTGTGGTTTTCTTCTTCTTTCCTATCAAACATCTGTCGCCCTGATCTCTCCTTCTTTTTTCTGTTTGTTACTCTCTTGTAACACCTCTAATCTTCGGCACTTATATGACCTTATTGTGTTGCAAGTGCCGCAAAACTCTTACTAAAACTAAAACTAAACGAAACGAGCTTGTCGACGTGCACCAGAAAACAAATCGGCGCCCAATGTTGGCTACACATACGGTTCTTCTGGTTCCCTGTGGGCTTTTGGCTGTTACTGTTAGAGTAACCCACAGAATTCTACACTTAAGCAAAACATGGATTAAGGGCACACAAAAAATGAAAACTTTCAGTTTTCAAGGACTCTCAAACTATTGAAATTACCAAACTTTGGCGGCCGTTTCTCACTAATTTTACCTCTGAAATCAGGCGACCCCCACCTCTTTCAAAGCGCCAATATCATGACTTTAAAAAAGATAAATGGATATTTTTCCCCATCAAGAGCAAGGCAAATGGACAGGCTTTAAGTTTAAGATGTTTTCTATAACTCCATAATATGCCCCAAATTGACGAGTGCCAGATTCCACCGCGTCGTGGCACAAATATATCTATCTTGTTTTGAGGCTGTGATCCTTGGTTGCCCGTCCTTGGTTGATCAACAACACTCCCAGTTGTCTGGAAACGTCAATGCAGCGCTCCAGTAGTACGTTAATCCACATTGTGTTTGCTGCAACGCACCTTAGAATTACATTGGCAATGAGCATCCCAGTCGCACTGCGCTCCTCAACGCTCAACTTTGGCGTACCACTGGGAACAAAATAAAGGGATCAGTTAAGAACTGAACGAATTTTCTGCTTTGCAAGGGCTAATTGATTTTTAAAAAACCAATGTGATTTATTACAACAACAAAAAATTAGGATTTGTAAAAATAAAGAAAATAATAAATAATGTTTTGTCCGTTATGCGCATGCCACAAAATGAGAGATAACAACACTAACATAAGTGCGTCAGGGAGGTATTTTAACTCGTAATTTGGATAAAATAGCTTCGTCTCCTCATCTGGAGAGACCCGAAGTTCATTGAAGACCCAAATTGAACATGAGTGTGGTGTTTGTTGCTTGCTTGTTCGCTCCAGTGTTGTTTCCACAGACAGGAGGTATTGGTAGCGTTTGGTCTTATGTTTAAAGTCCGCCTGAGGAAGTGTGTTCTTCGTTGATGCCAACAGAAGGGAGGAGGATTCCTTTGCCAGAAGATTGATCTGCTCGTTAACTCAGATGCCTACATGGTATGGCTAGGTAGCCGTGCAAACACAATACTATGCTATTACGTTTTTCCCTGGTCAGTCTTGGTGGAGTGAATCCTCAACTGTAAGTTGGACTATTTTAGGGTTTAGGAGTGAAACTGGTGAAAGCAGTGATGCAAGATAGCGAATCGAACAGAATGAGAAAAGAAGATTCGGGAGAATTTTGTTCAGTTCGATGTCATGTCAACAGCAGTAGCGTCTGGAAAAAAAATTAAAGGAGGCCTCGACACGGAGCCTCCTCTATTGAGCGTTGTTTGTGGATAGGGCAAAAGCGTCTACAGCCCAATCCGATTTAGACAAAAAGGGTGAGTTTAGTTTTAGTAAGTGTTTAACGGCACTTGCAACACAATACGGTCATATAAGTGCCGCAGATTAGAGGTGTTACAAGAGAGTAACAAACACAAAAAATAATAACTCTGGTAACACTTTGCCATCACAAAGTTCATATACATGTAGCAAAAACCCTTTCCATCTAAGGCACAGGCATTTTGGGGAACATCCAAAGAAACTGGGTGGTAAAAATCACCAGGCGAGATGTGACAGCAAAGTGTAAAGAGCTTGGCAACACACAACACCAGAAACCCTGACAACTGTGGAACGAATGAAAGCAAATTATGAAAGAGGATCAACCGATTCAATGTTTTATGTTTTCTTTATTAGCATAACAATACAAGGCAAAAGATGTCAAGCAAAAGCAGCAAGTCCAACACTTGAGCACAATATACAATGTATGGGGCTTCGAATAGAATTTGTCATGTGTGAGTGGGAACTTTTATATAATTACCAAGTAATTGCATACTATACAGTTCATTATGCAAAAATGATGGCATTTCTAACTATTATATTATACAGTAGGCTAGTTTACACAATTTCTTACAAACTTTAGTCTTCAAAACTTAAAGCTCAAAGCTGAAATGTCAAGTTGCAAAACATGATGACCCATTTTAAGTCTGGTAACTGCCCATATCTCTATTCAATCATTGTACAAAGTCACATGCCAACTTTTGTACTTTTGCAGAACAAAATCTAACAAGAGGCTGTCAAGTGATCACAGCTATAGATCTACAACTCTTCTCTTTCCTTATTACTTTCAAAAAAGTTTATTAAGTACTTACATAATCATTGGATGAGAACAAAGGGTCACATAAATATACTCTACTCTGTGATTCTTCAACATGTCCTCATTCAGCTTCTCATGCATTGTTCTGTTGCGATTTTAAATGAAGCTTAAGATAAGCTGCAAAGTTTGCCATATTTTTCAATCATGTCTGCACTTCATCATAGACGAGATCAATTTCACTCTATCCAACACACCTGCTATGACGAATTGAAAACAACATGAACACAGATTACTTTTAATTTTTTCTTGTTATTTGTATATTACATATAACATATACAAAAGATCACAAACAAGAGACAGCAGTCTTGACACCCCCAATTCTTAAACGGAACACACCACACTTCAATTGTTTTGTTTTTTTATACAAGACTTATGGTAGGGGATGTTCAAGACAGCTGGTTCATTGTCAAGCTGTTGTCTGCACAGCAAGCATGATTTCCTCACTATAATGCCAGTTCACTAGCAAGGTTTACACATAAGACAAGAGGCTCACTGTACCATCAGGTGAGGTCTGGACAAACAATTTTACTTAGCATTTCTTGGAGAAGCCTCCTGAGTAAAGTCATTGCCCTTTTCACATGATAATTATAATGAAGTACATGGACAAACCAGACCAGTGGGTACACAGACTTTTTAAAAAGCCATCTTTCCTACTTACTGGTGCTGGCAAAGTGATCAATTACAGCTAAATACAGTTCAACTATACGATTTTTTTTCCTTTCAAATCTGTTTATCAGAAAGAGGGAAAATGTATAGGCCTATACATATAATATAATTAAACAGGATTTCTTTCCAGTAGAAGGCCGCAACAATCCATACAGAGGGTTTAAGTGTCCATATAATGATAGGTTTACATTAGAGTCGGACATCTGATGTCAGGTCTATCTCCAAAATGAGAGAACCAAAAAGATAGAGAGACATGATTTCTTCAAACAACACAATTCCAAGAATATCCTGCAATGGGATTTGGAAAAAGAGCTGCCCATACCTAGGGCCACTAATAATACCAACTTAATTAACATTGCAATCCCAAGGCCGAGCATTTTTCCTTTTCTTTGAAAAGTTCAACCAGCTCCTAAAGCAAAGAACTTATATACAGACCTGCCAACCCCTCCTGACAGAAAAATAAGAGTTTTCCTCAAAATTAGAGTTTGGAGTGAAAAAAAAATGGGAGTATATTCAAATTATGTCAGAAACCAATCATGGCAAATACATGTGAATTACAAATACATGCAAACAAACGCAAATAAGAATGAGTATGTTCATGTTGTTAACAGTAAGTCGCGCATATTTGCAAATAAACATGTAGTTTTACGTCATTTACGATAAATTTCATATGACCTATGGAAATGGAATTCCAGAAAAAAATATTGGATGTTAAGAAAATCCTATCAGAGTTCTTCATATAAAGGCCCAAGAAAAATCAACCGGCTCCGATTTTATCGGAGCACCTGGCAGGTCCATAGGTCACTCAGGTCTGTTCTCTACAGTGATAAATGATCAGTAACAAATAAAATGTCCAATTTTCAACATAGAGGATGCATTTGAAATCATATAATTTTTTTCTTTAAATCTTCTAGGGCTCAAATGGAAATGCTCAAAATTAATAGCAGTTACAGTTAGTCAAAAGGGTGTCTATTTAATAAATTATGCATGTACATGCTTTCTTCTGGAGATTCTTACTTGATCACAACTGAGGCATTAGGCGGGCACTGAAAGTAATGACACACTGCCATTATTCAGCCCTTTCAACATGTAAACAGGACCTTATAACAAAGCCTCCCAATGTATAGTTGATATAGAAGTTTCAGACCTGAAATCTGAAAAATATATATCCATCTACCGGAAGAAAACAAGTTTTTCTAGCTGTACAACCATGATGAGGTAAAGGAAATATATCCATAAACTCATAATGTACAGAACACAAAGGATATTCAGACTAGAAAACTGACTCAACTATTTGCTGCTGACAGGGCAGATTATAACAGCAAACGATGCAACCAATTTTGGCATAAATAAAGCTAAATTACAGTGCACCACTCGAGAGCTGGACAAGATAGGAACACGGCATTCTGTTTCAGGGCGAGATGTCCTTCAGCTTCAAAACAACAGCATGCAAAGTATAACCAAATATTTGTGAATATAAAGGGCACAAGCTGTAAGGGAGACCTTGCCATGCTTAAACAGCAGAGGAACAAACAATATCAAACACCAAAATTTCAACAAGCCTGTGGCTAACTCAGTTGTGGTTCACGGTGAGATCGCATAATGAATGTCAATTTTGTCAGGAACAAGGAAGAAGATAAATTTAGTATCACAGAAAAGAAGTACACATAGCTGATCCAATCACAGCATTCATTGTTCACCCACGTAAGGGCGAGTTAGAAAAGGCTGTCTGATTCACGGCCACCTATTGCAAAACACTGCTTAGAATAACATGATCGGAAAAAGTGGACTGAAAACATATTCTGGATTAAATTCGTAGCACTTATTTTAAGGATATACTGCAAAACAAACTCTGAAACTGTTACATGTTAGATACAGGGTAGAAGACAGTCCACTACACTAGCATATATATCCAGTGCCAATCTGTACCATTTCACTTGGAAATAAATTTCAGCCAGCCACACATCCAAGGCAAAACAACTTCATAATGACAGTCTCAGAGAAGCAACACACAAAATACAGAGTACAACTTTAACTCGTCAACAACAAAAGAAAAACAAAAATCAAAGACAACAAACTTTCATTTCACTAACATTCTGTACTGTAAGAGTAGTCTACTACCGGGAACATACACTTCAGCCCAGTCAACTGATTTCACATACTTGAGCTTTACATCAGTAACCGTTAATCATAAAATTGTGCTTCCTTTTTTTCACGACCCATTCATTCCAAAGTTCTTGAGACCAGCAAATCCAAAAAAATGGAGAACACAAGTGATGGGATCAAACAGTAGACCTTCAGAAAAAAAAATTCAATTCCTTTCTTTTGATAAAAAAAAACAACAACTACTCAATCTACAAAACAATTTCGCTACCTTCAGTTTTGTACATTCCACAATAACGACGAAAATAAAGAGAGCAAAACTATTTCTGAACAAAAGCAAGTTACTAGATGATGTAAATAGATACAGATGTTGACTGCCATGGGTCCAAGCTTCGGATATCACAGAAGGACGAGAGGAGAAGGGACTGAAGCCTCCGGGATGCAGCTCAAGGAACTGATGAGTATGGTAGAGAGTTGGCCACTGCAGCTCACAAGTCAAATTTGTTCCTGAAACAGAACATCACAGGGAAAAAATAAGAATACGATAAATACGCTACACGTATATTCCTCAACATTTTCAGAAAACTGCACTCATCAACTGCGTTCAATAAGTATTAATATTCCTCTAGAAAGAACTGCATTATATTTGACTCCATGTGGATGTGTCACTCAGTCAACAGTAGATAAAATATTTTCATTAAGCTGCAATTCCTTTAAAAGGAAATATCAACTGACACAACCAAGGGTCACAAGAAGAAATTCCTAGGCAGCTGTCAAGACCATAAAACTATAAAAAAAGGCATAGCAAACAAAGTGCAATTTAGAGAGCTCACAAAATACTTATAGATACTGAACCTACTCTGCTGCATCTTCAACAAAGATAATCTTTCACAACCCATACGTATGCAATTGTTCTGTCAGAAAACAGATAGTCTGATTCTGAGATCAGATATCTGCTTTATCATCAATCAGTTCCATACTACAAAATGTACTTATTTTGCTTGCAATTTTCTTATGAACATTAAAACATATTTTTCTTTAGTATTATAGGAAGGGTGAGGGGAGGGGGTTGTTGGAGAGACACCTACTCGTCTTCCCTGTACAGTTGAAACTGCAAAACTGCAAGGAATCAAAGTAATAAAGCACAACTGCCAGGAAAAGCCTAGCTAACAAACAGCAGTAACACTACAGACAAAGGGATGGAATGCACATATCCCCTTCCACAGGCACCAGTGACTTGGAAAGTTTTTATGAATCAGGTGAACAGCTTGTGTAATTGGTTTCCCACTGTCTTAAGACTCTGAAGTTTTGTCACTCAGACACAAAAGAATTTCAAAAGCAAAAATGTTTACTGTCAGCATGCATAGAAATTATTGGGTCTGTGTTAGTATAAATAGCTCAAACAAAATATATTTCAAGCAATGACGAAATGAATCCGACAAAATGACAGAGCATCACAGGCGCTTGAAGATTCTAATTTAGACTCCAATAAACACTTAAGGAATCTATAGATAAGAGTGAGAGGCTCCCTAAAAGGCTAATTGCGTAATGATGTTTTTTACCCCAGCGCATGCAAATGAAAAGAAAAACTTCAACTGTAATTACTAATTTTCTTTCCTAATAATTCAAGTATTTACTGGTCAGTAGGCAAATCCATTTGCAAGAACTGCATAAATAAAAAGGCCTACACTCACTGAATACAACAGACTCCTTTTAAAAAACATTTTTTTATTCAAAAAGATATGTACCAACATTTATCAATGTAGAACCTCCACTGAAAAGCCAAAGCACAAATATTCAGCCAGAAAAGGAAGTAATTATGGCCAGCTAAAAATACTGCTTATGCAGTTATTAAAAGAAAAAACAAAAATCAACCCCTTCTTTGCCTATGACGTACTTGGCACGTCATGCAAATGCGTAATTTTTAGCGCTGTGCCATGGTACGTCACAGAAGTTGGCTAAATTATCCGCTGCTGGTTGCTTATATGACGTTACATGTATGTCATGCTAATAACCTGCCTCTAATTCTTCTGTACAGACTTTTAGCCACAAGCGCTGCGTAGATTTGTATTCGAGAAAAAAAGATGCACATATCAGTACCAAATTTGCTAGCATTATTCTACTGCTAAGCTTGCAAGCGATCCATAAACACAGATCTAGCCTGGCGGGCGGCCATGTGCTCTTGTAAAACGTACACATCTAAATGACTTTAAAAAGGCAAATAAATTCACTTTTTTACTTTGATTTGCAGGTTATTTGAAATTATGAGTAAGATGGGAGGAAATGGGGAATACGAAAAGTGAGAAAAATTAACACAATCGAAGATCCGGTGTCTGAAACATATCAAGAGGGCATTAGATCTAAACCATGCATCCATTGACACCAAGAAATAAAGGCTACTGTTCAGGGTAACGAGCTCAGCTGAAAATCAGTTGCTGACAGTAGGAATGCATACCCCCTGGCAACGAAAGGGTTAACAGTTACTGCAGTAGCATTTCTAAATGATAAATAGTACAGGGAAGCTTAGTGAAGAGGCAAAAGGCTCCACAAGGGGAGGAAAGTTCCATGCTGACCACTTGAGTATCATCTCCACCTGGGCAGTTGCTTCTCCTTGCTGGTCAGCGGCACGTAGATGACCCCCATCAAGGTCTTCTTCTCCACTGTACCATCAGCCAGCTTGTCAACCTACAAAAGCAAAAAAGTACTTGAATTATTACAACAGAGTTCTATACAAAATATGGGCACTAGGGAAGTGATATATGGTCGCTTTTAAGCACATGGGAGCTATCCCGAAAAATGTTGCCTTGAGAAAATCGAAGGTAAAATTTTTGCCCCTGTTCAGTTTCTTTAAAAGACAAGAAGAGTTTTCTCTATAACCAAACAAATATACACACCACTGAAACCAAACTTCTCCTTTAGGTAGGGCAATGCCCACTTTTGGTGTAGGTTAAGATTTCTGGAAACCCCCGAAATCTGGGTTGGCCCGCTTGTCCTTAAAAGCAACCATATATAGTTGACTAAGAATGAGTTGATGCTGTCAGGGGAGTGAAAAAAACAAAAAACAACCTCATCTGAAGTTCAACTTTACCATTGGGATCTGTAAAGAAGAGGTGCTGGCACCCCAAGAAAAAGATCAACTTAACCGAAGATCAACTCAAGCCAGTTCAACACAAGCGGAGTCGACTGTACCACTGTCGTCACATGGCTAATCTGACACTCCAAAAATAGCATGGAAAATGAAAGAAAGTCCATCTATCTCACAAACATATATACAGCTAGTTTGATGATAAGTTTTATTATCTTTTGCACTGATCTGATCTGAGTCAGTTTGGGCAGGGAATAGTTCAGAATTTTACTCAATAAGCTCGCCTGGCAACTAAAAAAGTTTGCTCTTCAACTTTCAAAAACTTGAGATGTTAAGCACGGATTTTCAGAGTTTCCCATCTCTTCACAAAATAACTAAGTGCTTGACCCATCTGTGCTTGAATTAAGGGTGTAAAAAAAACCCCCAACAAACTAATACAAAACCCACCTTCCTATTCACAAAATGTGACTCCATGAACCAGGAATCTAAAAATTAGACCACAAGCAAC
>NW_004797541.1:131515-140245 GCF_000002075.1 Aplysia californica | reverse complement strand
CATCCCTTCCTCATGATACATTATATCATCCCAAAGTACAATCTATTTCAAGTAGAGGAATAATTTAATTTTGTTGAATGTAAGTAATAATGGAAACTAGAACCCATCTCTCAACCTAAGGGAATCCAGTAAGAAAAAGGCACAACATATCTCTCCAAACCTGTAACAGACTTTGGTTTTCCCCGACCGGACCCACAGGGATGATGAGTCGACCGCCAGGCTTCAACTGCTCCACTAGCTGAGGGGGAGAAAACAAGGAAAGATAATAAACACCTTTTTAGTTTAGTTGACAAACAGACTATGTAATACTGTACCCTGCGAACATTTAAGAATATTATAAACACAATTTAAAATCAAATTCTGAGAGATAATTAAAAAGGTACTTCTTTTTCTTTCTTCAATATGACAGGAAATGCAGTTTCTAAAACACTTGAATCAACCTAAAGGCAGAAGTATTCTAAAATGTGAAGAATACAACCCCTGGGGTACGAACAGGGTTAAATAAGAAGAATAGGTCCACTCACAGCTTCGGGTAAGGTGGGCGCAGCAGCTCCAACGTGAATGGCATCGTAAGGGCTCTCCGGCTCGTAGCCCTGCCGGCCGTCTCCCACCACCAGCTCGATGCGGCCCGACTCCATGAGCATTCTGGTCACTGTGTCCTTCGCTATGTTCTCCCTCGACCACTCCACCAGCTCAGGGATGTGGTCAATGCCCACAGCCTTGCCCCCTCTGCCAACCTAAACTCACAGGAGGAGATAAAAACATACTAAATGAAATCTATTAGTACAGTGGAACGCGAATTCAACGAAGCCTTTGGGCCAGGCCTTCAATTTAGTTGAATCCGAGTGTTTGTTATAGCAAACATCAGGTTTTTGTGTAGATAATTACAGGCATCGAGCAAGTAATGTATAATGTATTTGATTTCTAAATCAAAATAATATTTGGTTTCAAATGAGAGGCATTTTCATTTCTTCGAAACTGAATTCCAGAAAAACACAGTACTCTACCAAGTGCAAAAGGGGCGATTCGTTCAAAAGCAGGCCTGTGTCATCTATCATAACGTAATGTTTTCCAAACAAATTATGTTGCTGTGTAGAGCCTTGCATACGGTAACGTTTGATTCCACAGTCTAGCGCGCAATTCATCACGTAGATCTATGCTAAGATAAGCTTATCATTGTAATATTGATCAATAAAAGGGGAAAAAAACAAAACGTGTCGCGTTTATATCTCTACTGACGTTCCACGGCCAGATCGCTTGCACCCCCACCCCCCCAATCCCCACAGACACACGCACATGCAGTCACAAGTCACACCTGTGCTGGCTGCCCATCCGACCCTAACACACACTAAAACATTGGTGCGTGCTAATAACGAGTGTTTTAGTAAGAAAGGAAGCCACCGGTTGGTCCTAAAGAGCAGTTCGCCCTGCAAGCGACTTCATTGAATCTGAGCCTACTAATTTATGTGTTCGTTGAATCCGAGTTATCTTTATTGATTTTTATGAATAGAAAAAACGGGAAATCCAACTCCTTTCATTGAATCTGAGTTTTCGTTGAATCCGAGTTCGTTGAAACCGAGTTCCACTGTATAATGTCAATGCGATAAAGGAGAAGTAGCATATGGAACAAAAACAGTCATTTCTACAAGCAACACCAATCTTGGGGTCTATCAGGTTTTTTTTAGATCACACGCATCCTTAACCAATAAGGACACGGAAACACTGGGGTGAGGCAGGATTTATAAAAGAGTTCAGTACAAGGTTGAGAGGTAAAATGAACAAAATCACTCGATAGAACCTACCATGAGCCCCATACAGGCTGTGAGATAACCACTGCCAGAGCCAACATCAAGGGCTTTATTTCCTTCAACAAGATGTTCAGACAAGAGCTCTAGAGCATGGGCATGCTGTGGAAAAAAGAATACACATCATACAAATCAAAACTTTTAGAGAGAGGGACGCAGGCCTGACATACTCTTAACACTACCCATATAGTGCTAACTTGGGGAAAAAAAAAAACCCAAATTTTTATAAGAAAAGAACTGTTGAAAACTTCTTGGGATATTTTCAAAGACTTTATTCATGTTGTGAAATCTAACTTACAAAACCAACTTAATTCTCTAGAAATAGAAAGCCATTTCAAGTGAAAATTTTTTAAAAATTATCTGATGTGATTAACCAGGTTTTGGCTCATCTGCATGTGAAAATGTTAATTACTGAATGACCTGCAATGGATAAATAGGCCTAGAGGGTTAATAGTCGAGTGCATAAAATGAGCAATCTGACAAGTTTCTAAATCAATCTAAAACAACTTATTGCCAGGAATTATCATAAACATCCAAAGTTATCCAAGAAGTTAGAGGCAAGTACAGATCCTTTGCTACGGAATATCGATATGCCTACAATATCATAATTTTTCTAAAAGGGTGGAGTTGATAGATCTATGATGAGGTGGTAAGTACAGAACATTCGGAAAGCACAGTTTTATGTAAAATCACAGAAGATTGGAAGAACTGCAGAACAGGCCATTTTTATTTTTTAATGCAAATCTGGTAATATGATAACTTTGTTGGTATGGCAGTAAAACAGGTTCAGAACCGAGGACTACCCAAAAAAATTCGGTAGAAATAAGTAAACCTGTGCATTCTATTTTAAGACTTACTGTGTCTTCTTTTCCAAGTTCATCACATATGGATGGATGTTTCAAGAATAAACATTTTTGAGTAAGAAATATAAAACACGATAAATCTGAAAGCACGTTATTATGTATTATAATAATATACATATATGAACATGAATTCACAGCTAGCTCTACTCACCATATGAGGAGCACTGATAGTGACGGAGTAACCAATACTTTGTGGAGAGTCTGCATATGAGTTCGCTTTACAATAATGGGCTCTGTCCACTTTCTTCATGGCACTCAAAACACTTTCAGATTTGATGATTCCATTTCCTGAAATTAAAGCCAACAAAAATGCTGTTAAAGGACAGAGATGGTGTGAAAAACACTGAGAAACATAGCCAACAGGTACCTTAACAAAGTGAAAATCCTGGAGAGAAAGCAAAAGTGGGGAGAGCAAAGATGTACACAGAGAGTTTGTGTGTGTGTGAGTGTGCATGTGAGTGTGCATGTGAGTGTGCGTTTATGTGATGAAAGAGTGTGTGTCACAGAAATTAAGAGGGACAGAAAATAAGACAAATCATCGACCATTAAAAACACAGCCACTCTCGGTGGCTGTCGGGAAATGATTGATTTATACAACTCATTATTAAGTATTAAGTTATTATATCTCTATAAATTCACTTTCGTCTAATGACTTTACTTTCTATCATGTCACCTTAGTTTCACAGGCAGTAAACTGATAACATCTCCACATCTCCACAATATCACACAAGCCATGGACTAACAATGCAATTCCATGTCTCCCAAACAAAATTAATTAAGAAATACTGAAATACGTCTAGTCCATTTTTTTAACTTTCAACTCTTCCTTAAGGGAAACAAATACAGTTTTGAGGATTTCAGTTTGTATTTTCACTTCAAAACTGTGTCTTTATAAGTCATTGCATTGTCACAGACCGACACTTCTGGAATCAATGTGTTATTTACTAGATCTATGTAAAAAAACAAAAACAAATCAGAGCGATGTCATCAAGCAACTTACATAAAAGGTATATACTTTTTTTTTTTTATCCCTTTGCGCAGACATGCTGTACTGTGAGATTTAATTCCACATTGTAGGAAATTGAAAATAGGACTAAAATCATCAGTCTAAGCAGGATTATATTATGTAGATCTATTTTTAGTTTATTCCCAGGCAAATGAATGATGATAAGGAGGTCACATCTTAGGGAATTAAAGACAATAAAAGGGAGAAATTCAGATATCCCGTGTTTTCTTTTCACACTTACCAACACTTTTTATTGTATCTATCAAAGCACACAACAATTTCTAATATAACACAATTCAAGTAGAAGCTGTATCAAGGGGTTAAATAGCACTAGCCTACATAATCTTGTGTATTTTTATTGATACTCACTGGCAAGATTCTCCACCAAGTTTACATTGTTGCTCCCACTGGAACGCCAAGCCATGATGAACGGCTGGGGCAACAGGCACAAGAGAAATGTCAAGCCACTGGAAACTTTCTTCAAACTGTTTCTCCACCACATAACTGAGGAAAAAAAACTGTCAGCAGTCAGCTGTTAGTAATTTAAGCAGAATACCACAGTTTCCAAAACGAGAGCCTTTTAATATTTTATGGCCATGCCATAATCCAGCGCTTGTCACGAAAGACAGGGAGACCAACAAAGAAAAAAAAAAGACCTCACATTAGAATAACAAAAACTTTTTTTGTATCATCCATGTTAGCGGAGAAAATGAAATAGAAAGGCAAGTCTATTAATGAATGAGAGAAAGTAAGGACATACATACAACAAAAGAAGGGAAAATGGACTGCCAATTTGACTCATCAGGAACAGCCAGATTTTCCATTAGACGGAGGAGAAAGCAACAGTTTGGCGCAATACTCAATACTACCCGATTCAACTAAATTTGACTCTGATCTTCAAGAGGCTACCACTTTCATGATTTCGTAAAAATACTACCCAAGTCAACTAAATTTGATGATATGACGATCTTCAAAATTTATTACACTTGTTTTTCAATTTTTCAAGGTTGTGAGTCGAATCAGTCAGAGCCATTTCATGAGTAAAGCCAATCATAAGGCTTGTTGCTATGAGTCACAGGATCAGGGTAATTTTTCTTTAAGAGTGCAATACAATAATGGACAGTGTTGATTCAAACAGGTTGGTAGAAATAAGAAAGAGATCAATATTCCCCATGTCTGTGGGATTCAACAAGTTCTCAACAATCACAGTTGGCAAAGCCATTATTGAAGGAAACTGCTGTGCTGTGAACAGTAACTTTTGTGTGCAGCAACACTAATCGGAATCCCTGCTTGCCAGTCAAAGTTTTCTTTGCTTCAACTTTCTGGTAAAATTTGAAGCAAAACCGGATGGGTTTATTTGATAAGAGAAGTATGCACTGAAGCCTCTTAATTGACCTTACCAATCCTGCCCATTGGCATTTTTGGTAAAGACAAACATCCCCACGGTATTGACAGTAAAACTAAAAATACACATTGTTATAGTATTTCCATGACCAGCATTCTCCAGTTTTGGCCCCAAGAATACTGGAATATCGATTATTGACAACTTAAATACTGGTATGAATGCTTTTTCCGAAAGAGAGCGAAAGATGCGCCGCTATTTTTCGTAAAAAATGAGCAGAAACATTTCACTCGTTTTTAAGGGGAGTTTTATGGGGCATGCCCCCTGATCTACTTAACATATGGGGCGGTTTCATGGGGGCATGCCCCCCTCCTGAATTTAACCATAATGTTATGTTTTGCTTAAAAATTAGTTCTGATGTCTCTCCCGCTTGCCGCATGTTAAACATTATATCGGCACGCACAGCAAGATGTTTCAATCATTTTGAACAACTTTGTCACTGGGTTTTTTTTGTTTGCTTTTTTTTGGTTGGGGGGGGGGGGGGGAGGGGGGGTGCCTTGAGTGTGTTGCATTATTTGGGTTCACAGTTGTCAATGAGGAAACAAGAAGGATGTGTTCCATAATTTGGGTTCAGAGTTTTACGCAAACCTAGATACAAATAATACAACAGGAAAACGGGGGGAAAATGAAAGAAGTCAAGGTCATGAAGTGAGCCAAGCATGTACTGTGCACCTAGCTCAAGGGGCCCCCGAAACTAAGCACCTGGTTACCGTGTATATAAGGCCTCTAAGTACTAAGAAAACGTGTCTGGTTACCATGTAGACGGTAGTTAACGTCCGTAAATTCGATTCATGAGAGAAGTTAGAGGCTGAGGTGAATTAAAAGCAAAAGACAAAGTTGAGTAGGCCTATGTCAGCAACATCCCAAGAAAGTACAAGAAAAAGTCATTAAGTCAATGAACTGTCAGGCAGTGACGGTGTCAGTAGTCACAGTGTCACTCTTCAAATCACTGTCAGTCTCACTTGAATAATGACGAATGATGGTCGCTGATTCTGATTGAAATTGAAACTGTTTTGTAAAACAATGGAGGCAAAGTCAATGACAAAAAAGAGAAGCAGATCCAAACAAAATGAGTAAAACTTTCTGTAACACTGCAAAGAATGTGAACCTTTAGAATTTTTAACTTACAGTGATGAAGTAACAACAATCTTTACTAGAATTTCAAAAGAAAGCTTGTTATTAAGTCGTCATTTCGAAAGGTTACACCGTTGGTGTCATTTCCGGTTGTAGGTGATTTAAAAGAGAAATAACTGGTATAATAATACATCTTCTGTCTTGTTCTGTCTTATTGCTGTCCCTTTGACCCTAACAATCTGCACACGCCCGCACACACACGCGCGCGCGCGCGCGCACACACACACACACACACACACACACACACACACACACACACACACACACACACACATACAGACACACAAACACACACGTACAAATACAGACACTTACCTGCACACATACACACGTACACACATACACAAATAGACAGACATAATCATGCACTACAGTTCGGTCAAAAATTCGTGGCCCAACTTATCCTCAAATATCTTTTCAGCGGTTGAATCATTGGCACCCATACTTTGCACAACAGTTTGTACCAATTTGTCACAATTTAATCATATTTTCCACAACAATTGAGGCTAGATTGTTTGAATCTTCAGTTTGAAGGCATGCATATAACTGAAGAAGATGTGCTCAAGAAGCTTGCTAAGCTAAATCCCAACAAAGCCTAGGGTCCAAACAACATCCCATCATCCATCCTCAAACAATGTGCCACTGAACTAGCTGCCCCGCTGGCAACTCTAATGAATAGGTCACTGCAGGAAGGAGTTATACCATCCAAGTGGAAGCTAGCCCATGTTTCACCTATCTTCAAAAAAGGCACACACAAAAACAAAAACAAACAAAAAACACCCCAGGAAACTATCGTCCAGTGAGTCTAACGAGTGTGGCCTGTAAGGTATTGGAATCCATCATCAGAGATCAGCTCATAAAACATTTCCCGCAAAATGATCTGTTTAGCAACTGTCAACATGGTTTCATGAGCGGCAGAAGTTGTTCAACCAACCTGTTAGCGGTGCTCGACCTATGGACTTCAATCATTGAGGCAGATGGCTGTGTCGACACCATTTATCTAGACTTTGCTAAGGCCTTCGATACCATCCCACACGAACGTTTGTTGAAAAAACTGGAAGGCTATGGAATTAAGGGGCAGATTCACGCTTGGATAAGGGACTTCTTGACTGATAGGCAACAGTGTGTGGTTGTAAATGGAGAGGAGTCATCCTGGGAGCATGTGCAGTCGGGAATCCCTCAGGGAAGTGTGCTAGGTCCGTGTCTATTTGTATGCTTCGTCAATTACCTCCCTGAAAATATCCTCTCTGCTACTTTTCTGTTCGCGGATGATACGAAGATTTTTGCTGAAGTACCCGACTTTTCGGACAACCTCCAGGATGACTTGATCAGACTCCAGTTCTGGTGTGATGCGTGGCAATTGAGGTTTAATGCAGAAAAATGCAAGGTTATACACATTGGGAAAAATAGAAACCCATGCGAGTACAAGATGACATCCAAAGGTGAACGTATCACTCTAGAATCTGTGAGACTATAAAAAAAGACCTAGGTGTGAATATTGATAGTGATCTAAAATTCAGCAAGCACATCAGTATCCAAGTCAACAAAGCTAACAATCTTCTAGCACTGATCCGGAGAGGATTCACAATGCTGGACAAAGTGTCCCTTTCTACTCTGTACAAATCAATCATTCGTCCTCATCTAGAATATGGAAATGTGGTCTGGCACCCCAGACTTAAAGTTGATGAAGAACAACTTGAAAAAGTGCAACGTCAGGCCACCAAACTAATTCCTGAACTACAGCACCTTGCTTACTGCGATCGTCTCAGAAAATTGGATCTGCCATCGCTGTACTATCGTAGAGCTAGAGGCGACATGATTGAATGTTACAAGTATTTAAATGGAATTTACAACGTAACAGGAGATATTTTACCCCGCGATCTTCACTCTAACACCAGGGGACACAGTCTAAAATTGAAAAAAACCCATGTGACAACAGCAGTCCGCCAAAACTTCTTCAGCGTACGCACAGTTAACGTTTGGAATTCCCTACCGGAAAATGTAGTGTCTGCACCATCCTTGAATGCTTTCAAGAATAGGATTGACATGGTCTGGAAGAAACATAAATTATCTATGAACCTAGATTGGTTTCAAACTACCAGATCCACATGCCATGAGCACTAACCTACAGATACCAGAGTGTGAAAACAACGTGCAGGAAGGAATAAGCAACGAAAGCAACGAACGGCTGATAGGCGACTAGCCCGACCACAGCCGTACTTCATGCTACTACTATTATACTGCTACTACTATATTAAAAACTTTTATTCATTAAAAGAGTTATTTCCTAGTGTGTAAATCGCTGCCTTGGTCACAGCTCACCTCCAGCCCCTTCTGATGCCAAAACTAGTTACAAGAAATTAATTTTATTGTGAACACTTTTTTTTACACTAAACGTTCTCAGCGTTCAATAAAGATAATCTCGCGATTAGAAAAAACAAAACAAACGACAGACTTGTTGTTAAAAGCAATATTGTCCCAGCTGTAAGCCCTTTAAAAATCAGTAGACACCCCTCCCCC
>NW_004797541.1:128720-130065 GCF_000002075.1 Aplysia californica | reverse complement strand
GAGGGGGAGGAGGAGGAGGAGGAGGAGCAGGAGGGGGAAGAGGAGGAGGAGAAGGAGGAGGAGGAGGAAGAATTCTGTTCAGTGCCATGTCTCTATTGTATATATTATGTCATTGTTCACTTGTACATCACTGTTATTAAAAACTGGGTGACTAGAATACCATGGCGTGGCGTTCGCCCAGCTGATCTCGTGATGGACGACGGATGTTCTGAACTTAATAGTTTTGAGATTTTAAGACTCTCAGCCCATTTGGCTTGATCCTGTCGGAAATGGACGTTAAATTCAACCTGAGGTCCCGCCTCTTGTATAATGTTACAGTGTTCAAAAGGGCGTTAAAAACCTGTACACTTTCACACATTCAGAAACCGCATCACGGAAAAGTAAAAAGGTATTGCAAGTATGATTTCCTTCCTTCATGATCCGACTTGATTATACAGACCCGACTAGTTTGCATAAACGTGCACCCTACTTAAAGACAGCCTTCGTGTCTGGGAATAATACGATGGTTGTTTTTCCTGCCACACATGCAGTGTTAGCGCTCGCTTAGCGAAGATCGAAAATAAAAATGTGGTTGCAAAACGAGAGACAAATGACCGACTTCACTCAGTGGTCTCACAGAAAATCTCGTTGAACTACCATGTACTGTGCTCAAGAATCTACTTAATAGTAACCGATATTCAAGTTTCAACAATATCTTTGCTCTTATTCTAATTTTTCTCTTGGATTATTATTAGTGAGATGGATCGCTGTTCTTCCTTCATATTGATTCTTGCTATGCTGGAAATACCATGTATTGTTTCTGCTACAGACGTTGTTATACGCTCTTCCTTCGGAATACTCGAAGGAAGAAAACTGTCACCTGTCAATGGAAAGACGTATGTCGGATTTCGTGGGATTCCTTACGCAAAACCTCCAATTGGAGAACTTAGATTTGCCAAGCCGGAACCTCATCCTAAATTAGGTATATATAACCTTTTTAATGAATGTTATGCCTTCTATATCCATTTTTATATTTTCTTGATATACCCAATATTACATTTATCTTGTCGGTTTATGTCGTTTGTTGTATCGAACAAAATCTACTTAGTCTTATTATGGGATGGGCTACATTAGGAGTAGCTGAAAGACATCGGACAGATTTGAAGCAAACCCAACGGTAAGTTCCGTCAAAGATAACGACAAGCATTCTTACAAAAGGTTGCACAGTCGATACTAATTCTGTCGTATAGAATGTTCTGTGCATTTGTCTGTAATGTGTCTGTTGTTTGTCTTCGTCTCTCTCTCTCTCTCTCTCTCTCTCTCTCTCTCTCTCTCTCTCTCTCTCTCTCTCTCTCTTTTTCCTTTC
>NW_004797541.1:125721-127506 GCF_000002075.1 Aplysia californica | reverse complement strand
GGGGGGGGTCTGCAAGCTTACACAACGGGCCTTTTCCTCCTTGGCATTCTGAAATGTGGGGGCAGGGTGGTGTTGCGGTCTCTAAATGAGCACGTTGTATGCAAGGTTATTTATTGTAAATCATCATTTTGGCGAACCTGTGAATAGACCTATACCCTAAGGGTGGTGTTTAATAAAGAGCCTTAACAGGGAAACTTTAAAAAAAATTACTGAATAAAGATTTTCAACATAAAAAATGTTTGGTCGCCGGCCTACAGAAGGACCATGCAAAGTTGCAAGAGCTTAGGTAAATGAATGAATGAGCTAGATTTTTTTTTCTTTTGACGCGGACAGATGAAAGTGGTCAAGCTATAGATCTAGCAGAGCTCTTCCTTCCATCTGGGCCCGATCATCTGCGGAATGTTTCTTCGGTTTGTATAAAATGAATAATAAACTGATTGGCTTACATTCTAACAAGTACATAATTTGTAAGCTAGAGCATGATTCGTTCAATTATTTTTTCTCTCTTGATTGTAGGTTTTCTCGTCAGTACAAACCAAAAACAACTGCTTCGTTCACTTTTAAAGCTGGTTGACATTAGCAATAATGTTGGTTTTTTTAACGAAGCAGTTTGGCTAACAGAGGAGACACCATAGGTTTAGTGTTCGGTTGTTGTTATTTTTTAACCTGTTTTATTATCGACTTTTATCAAAACCTCAGGGAATATATTACATGTAAGGCCCTGTTTCATTTGAAAGTAACACAAGGCCCTGGATGCATTTTCTTAGCCCTCATGAGCACCAAACTTTCGCTCACATGAATAAACAATGTCCGAGGTAAGTCATGTCTGTCCGTTACACGAAATATGCGGGGTGGATTGGGGAAAAAGATGAGGGGGGGGGGGTAAATTGATAATAATATGCTACAACTCATTGTGTCTGGATGTTTCAAAACACTTTATTTGGAACCAAAGCCGTGGCAGGGAAAGCTACAGCAGCAGGAATGATAACGGTAGAAGATTCTATTGAATCTTTTTATTAAGCCGATCAAATCGAAAGCTACGTTAACTGCATAAAAAACGTCACCAAAACAACACCGTGGGCGCAAATCTGTGGAGTCACATTTCTGAAACGAGTTTGTTTGGGTGAGTGTTTACGTCATAGAGTTACCCCTTCTAAACGCCTATAGTGTACATCTATGGTTTACGTAGACATCAATGAATTAGAATTTGTTGTTGAGGCTGTTGTTGTTGTTACTGTTGTGGTTGTTGTTGTTGTTGTTGTTGTTGTTACTGTTGTTGTTGCTGTAGTTGTTGTTGTTGCTATTGTTGTTGTTGTTGCTGCTGCTGTTGTTGTTGCTGCTGCTGTTGTTGTTGAGGTCGTCGTAGTCGTCGTCGTTGTTGCTCTAGTCGTTGTTGTTGTTGTTGCTAGTGTTGTTGGTGTTCAAGATGAAGAATAGTAGAAGCAATCAGATGAACAAAGTGACAAATAATACTAGAAAAACGAAAAGCAGACAATATACAATGGGATATCAGCAGAAATCTTGAAAACGGCAAATTCCCCGAGAGACCAAGTGAGCGCTATGGGGACACGGGATTAATCGGAAGAAGAATGAAACATCAATTGACAATTCTTGGCCGCCGGCCGCCAGTTTGTCTGTTTGTCTCTTTGTCTATACCTCACTCTCCCAGTGTATGTGTGTGTGTGTGTGTGTGTGTGTGTGTGTGTGTGTGTGTTAATGTGTGTGTGTGTGTGTGTGTGTGTGTGTGTGAATGTGTGTGCGTGCGCGGGAGTGTCTGTTTGCATA
>NW_004797541.1:121933-124612 GCF_000002075.1 Aplysia californica | reverse complement strand
CACCCCCAGAGGGTCAGTTTAATGCCAAGGAAGAGGCAGTCCCGTGCATCCGTCCCTTGTCCCATCTTTACGGCACTCCGCCAGGCAGGGAAGACTGTCTTCTCCTAAACATCTTCATGCAGAACCTACCTCTTGACCCCATGAACCACCGCAGGAAGGTTCTGGTCTTCATACACGGGGGTGGTTACAGTGTGGGTGCGTCACGAGAATACGACCCTGGCACCTTGATTACAACTGACGACATTATCGTGGTTACCTTGAACTATAGGCTTGGAATTCTCGGGTTCATGAGCACGGAAGATGAGGCAAGTCCCGGAAACTTCGGCCTGTGGGATCAGGCTTTGGCCCTGAACTGGGTGAAGACTCACATTGCTTCGTTTGGTGGAGATCCTGATGACGTCACAGTCGCTGGCGAATCAGCAGGCGGTATTTCTATCCAGCTTTTAGCGATATCCCCATTTGGGAAAGGACTTTTCACGAAAATGTTCTCTCTTAGTGGTGGAGCGGCATTTATAACACAAGAAAATATGGCACCTCTGAAAGATGCTTTAGAATTGGCTGACCATTTCGGTTGCAGGAGAAAAGATTTACCCACGACAAGTAGTGTTTCGGAAAGTAAAGGCATTTTAAAATGTTTGAGAGACGTTCCAGAAGAAGAATTTGCTCGATATAATTTTGTTGGTATTGACAGAATTCGTTTTTCACCGAGAATTGACGGCGTCTTTATCCCTCTAGTTCCAAAAAGGCTTTTAAAAGATGAAACTTTCCTAAAGTCTGTCGGCTTTTTCGACAGGTCGTACCTTGTTCTTCTTGATAATAACGAACGGTCTCAAATGAAAGCATATATCCAACGTACGAAAACAGCCATATACAGAAATTATACCGCCTCCGAAACGGAGAAAGCTGTAGACTTCTCCAGCATGGTAAGTATTGCCCGTGACACTTACATTACTTCTAGAATAAACCTTCTAAACAAACAGACTTGTCTGGAAAAAGTACTAGACTGGTACGAAAGAAGAGAAACGTTCGATAACGCCGCTACAAGCATAATGGCAGATGTCTTATTTCTTTTTCCCTCCATTGACTTTCTAGAGGCAGTCGGTCTCCGGAAGTCTTCCAGTGGCCGTTTTATTCTTTTCGACCACTTTCCCAGCATCCTGAGGGGATATCCCAATAAAGGCATGGTGCACGGAATGGACATTCCCTACTTGTTCGACTATAATATGACGTATCTTGGCAAGTTGACAGGACTCTCCCTGCCTGAGGGTTTGAACGATGAAGAACTGCTGATGAAAACGTCATTTATATCTCTGGTAGTGGACTTCGTCAAAACAGGGTAAGGTTTTCATCTACAGCCATTATTTTTTTTCTCTCGATAAACTGCAGGTAGTTGGAAGGTACTGTCTTACCCCTGGATGCTTGTATATAGTCATCATCAGACGATAAAACGTCTTTTTGGGGGGAGGGGATTCTTTTTGCAGTTAATTTGACCTTTTTAAAAATCTGATTTTAGGTACATTGGAGTCTGTTTAAACTGAAATCTGCGGGCTTGTCGTAAATTTCTTCTGTTTACCCAAATTCTTTGTTTAATAGGTGTTGCTCAAATAGAAGTAATAAATATCGGGGATTTTCTTTTCTTTCAGTTTACCACTGTTTTTGGATTAACTGTGTTCATTTTAAGCTGACTCTGCTGTATATGACATTGGGATAATTAAATCCTTTGAACATTTTTGGCCCTTTCTTTTTTAATGAAAACTTCGTATACTTCAGAGACAGTGGTCTCTTGTGTTCTTAGATCATGTTAATGCCTACTTTATTCCTTATTTCCTCGAGAATGTTATATTGCGACCTACTATCTTACTTTTTATCAAAAGCACACGAGTTCTTGCTCCTTCAGATGGGGGCTCCATAGTTTTAATATAGGAGAGTAAAGAATACACCTGCCGTGATACTGCGTGTCGTAAGAGGCGACTAAATGTGCATAGGTCTGGTGGCCCGAAAAGTGCCAGTTTGCGGAGGACCAACTACCCGACCCAGTAAAAACGGAAAGTTATAAGAACATGAACAAACACGTCAGCGAAAGGTGGGAAGTGTTTGTTTATGGCCTATATCCTGAGCCAGGGTGAGAAAGGTAATGATGATCATAACACAACGAGTTCTGATTAGCTTGCACGATGTGAAAAGCTAGAAGCTTATAAAGGTCAGGCTACATTAAGACACGCACCCTTTCAGCTTCCTTATTTTAACATTTATTTTTAAAAATTTATTTTGGAAATACATGCTAACTCAAGATTTGTACGATCTGTAGAAGTTGTTCAAAAACGAGTATTGCAATGACCTTTTGAACTGTGTATCGATTTTTATAACCATAATATTATTGCATCTACACCTAAATCAAACTATTCCGTTAGGCAACAAAATCCAGGCGCAATATGAGAAAACAAGAAAAAAAACCCAACTCATTATGCTGGCGACAAACAGAGCAGGATGTCGAGCATGGAAATAAAAAGCTTTTGTCAGATTTTTGGCGGTGTCCTTATTGTAGCCCGTTGATTTCAAGGCACAACCGAACTGAAAGTTAGCAGGAGGTTAAATTATTATAATCCTTGGGTTGAGGGGTTCTTTCTCTCTCTGTCTCTCTCTCTTTCTCTCTCTCTCTCTCTCTCTCTCTCTCTCTCT
>NW_004797541.1:118965-120286 GCF_000002075.1 Aplysia californica | reverse complement strand
ACACACACACACACACACACACACACACATACACACACACACACACACGCACACACACTAAACTACAGTGTGTGCTGCCCAATTTTAAAAAATCCTTTTCCAGATCGGTGTTGCAGAAAGGATTTCCATATCCACATACACGTATTTATTTTAGAGATGGCCCTCTATGTGAAGAACTACGTTTCTAAAAAGATACATGTATGTCGTAACCAATGTTATGATAAAAAGAGTGCTTAAAAGACTTAAGTTGAAAGATAAATGTATTTGCCAAGTTATGTGCCATCATTATTAGCTACGTGTACAATAGGATTACTCAACATCACTGTTTCTTATGAAAATTTAATGAGGCCCTTATCATGCCACCTCCCACAGAAATAGTTTACGATGTCGTGGTTAAAATCTTCATCTTCGCCGTCGCACTGCACGCAGGAGACATAAGAGATTTTCGTACTCTATGTATATTTTAAGTAATAGTATGTGTATTTATTTATCTATTCTCTGTGTGCATATATGTATGTGTTGAGTATCTCCGTTTTTCTGCTGAGATATTGTATGCCACCCAGCTGGGGTTGGCCCTGGCAGACAGGATCGAAGCAGCCTGCCTCCTGAATGATTTAAGAATAATTGCTTCCACGGGAGCGTAAAACATTTACAATATCATTTATTTTTTTACAAAATAAATAAAACCCACCTGCCACGGTTCTTGCAGTTCTACGAGGCGGTGCAGAATACGTCCGACTACGTAAACCTTTGCTTGGTCGATCGCCTGCAATAGTTGGGGCGCTTTTCGGCTTTACAGTACTAGGTCTAGTAGTAGATGGAGGAGGTAGGAACTGGTCGTAGAAAGTGGTGCTCCGGACAGGGTCTCGTCGGCGGGCGTACAGCCGGCGCTCCATCTTGTAGACGTTCTCTCCAATCACGGCGTTATGGACGTGGGCATTTTTCAACAGATGAGTGAAGATAAGTCGGTCGTTGTGAGCAGTGTTCGTCTGCGAGTAGTGTAAGTTCAGCTTGCTGAGGCCCCGTTGATTTCCCTCCATGTACTGACTGGCGCGCGTGAACGTGCGGTTTTTAGAGTGGAGGTAAACGCTCGACTTCTCAAGCTTAGCGTCGTAGCACGAAGGGCTGGAACGAGAAGTAAGTTTTGTACAATGTGCATCCGTTATCGGTGAAAGCAAGGTCGACAAACATGATGTCAGAAAGACAAAAGTGAGTATTATTTAAGAAAAGACGTTGAAAAAAAATAATAACCCAGCTCTCACGAAAGAGAACGTGAGATAGATCTACAACAATCTATGCAAAATTAGAGGCAAACGACCCC
>NW_004797541.1:106377-118552 GCF_000002075.1 Aplysia californica | reverse complement strand
GAGAGAGAGAGAGAGAGAGAGAGAGAGAGAGCAAAGGTAAAGTCAATTTTTTTGTATTTTTCTTGTTGGGGCTGAGTTTACCTTAAATTAAGTGGTCCTTGTCATCTTGTCACGTGGTATGGTCGAAAAGCATTCGGTGCGCAAAGAGCCCATAATATGGGCAGCTGCGCTTATATTATATCAGTTTACTTACCCTGTGTTCAAACGTGTAATAATTATTATTATAATCTCGGTGAGACAGGGGACAGACAGGGGACAGACAGCTGGGTGGCTTTGAAGGGCATAAAGGGGTTTGGAGATGGAAATGCTGTCAGTGAATGAAATAGCCTTTCGCAAAAACAGTTTGAAATCAGCATCTTGCTGTAGCCTTTAAATCGTTTTTGTCTACTACAAACCTTCGGTTAATTTTATGTCGAAGCTGCTTATTCGCCTCGTCCTTCACCCCACTCTGCATTCTGTTGCACAGCAAAGTTGTGACGTCAGCATTCTCCTCTGTGTTTGTTTTACTCCCGGTTTGATTGTTCACAAAAGTATACGAAAACTTGCGAGCATTTTCAGCTAACGTTTCGGTCTTATTTATATCAGAGCAGTCTATTTGTGAAACGCTTTTGCCTAGGCGTGTATCTGTTGTCTCCGTAACTGCATGTCCTAAATTATCAATCCTCGTTGAATGTAACGGTGTAGTCTTCTCTCCAGAATCTGCGTTGCGTGGCTCAGCTTTCGGAATAACATCATGTTTCTGTCTTTGTTCACTGAGGCTCACTGGTCTTTTTTTCTTCAGATTCCTCTTCTTTTTTGGAGAAGTTTGCAATAGGTTTGAGTCGCCCTGTTTGAAGGTAAGACTAGATGACGACTGCAGAGTACTTGATTCAGAGTGCAGATCACAAAATTCCACAACTCCTCTGTGTGTTGTATCTGAATCGACTGTCGGAGTTGACGGGAGAGCTTGTGAGTCGTACCCCTTGGGATCCGGCGTTTCTTGTAAAATTTCATGAAGAAGGCGACTGGTGTTGTAAACGCTATCGTGATGATCGCTCTCTGGTGTAACAAATTCATTATCGCCATTAGCACAGCATTCCTCGTTTCCAGAAACTTCATCAACAGAACCATCTTGGGATTTCTTTTTCCAAGAGAGAATATCGTCAACGGTTGTGTAGATCGGGGTGTCCGATTCTTCAAATGTCTTTGACTCTACATGGTCTGTGGACGAATGAAGAATGAAAATGTAGACCTATGTTTGGTTTGGTTTGGTTTGGTTTGGTTTGGTTTGGTTTTAATAGAGGTATTACAACTTTTTCAACACTTTAACCAAGGTGCAAAGCAAACACCAAATCTATGCTTGAATCAGCGAGTGAGCGGCTCTGAGAAAACCCGTCGGAAGGTGTGAGAAGCTATTGACTGAGATATTGCTAAAATAGGCCCTGAACTTCTTTTTTTTTTTTTATCGAAAACGAAATTATATGAAATTCAGAAAGATAGACCATTTCTACATCATATGTTTTAAGAAATTTGCTCAAAAGTGATTGAAAATATTTAAAAATAATTATTTTTGAGGACATATCGTCGCCGTATTACGCTGAATTCTTAGACAAACAGGGGGAATATTTACTCAATCGGATAGACACTTCTTTCCACGGGAACCCTCACATATTATATACCTTGGAGTAACTATAATTAATTAATAGTTCCTCCAAGTTATATACCAAAAGAAAGAGAATTTTATTGCCGTTTCGGGAAAACCCAGTGCGCATGAATGTGTGAACATACAAATAGTTCTGTGAATTGCGCATGTTGTAGTTTCACTTTTGAAATAGTATTTGTCATGAATGCAGTTTAACATCTAATGTACCATTTCCTGCCTTTCAAACCAAATATGAACTGTTCGTTATTGACTTTAAGTTCTTTGTTCTGCTCTACCAAGTGTTTTTTTTTCGAGTTTACTGTAAGTAAACTGATTGTTTTCTGTTTCCAAGTGGTCGAGCGCTTTTGTTTACATAATTTAATTAGTTTAAGATGGCGGACCGATCAGCTGAGTGGCGTATTTCATCGATGTGGAACGATCTCAGTCGGATTGGAATGAGACAAATCACAGACGAAAATGAATTGGATGAACTGATTATTGATTATTTCAATGCAAGACCTATTGATTGTGAAGACAGTAGATTCTAGTTTGGAGGAGGAGACACATGATGAACCAATTACGACGACGACCGTGGCCGTGACACACCCACACACACCCACACCCCCCTGCTCATGACCATGATCTGGAATCTGGAACTTCATGAAGAAGAAGTCCTGGTTCCTGTTCAAACAATTGGCATAACATCATCAGAAGGTAAGCAAGGTTTACCATAACCGCAGTCCCAGCTTCTATACTAGTCCTTATAACTTATAATTATCAGCTAGATTAAAGAACTGCGTATTCTTCTAGATTCTATCCTACCTCTAGCAGTGTATTAGAATTGGAGGAGCTAGATTTAGATCTAGATCTAGATCGACTAGATCTACGGTAGCTTAACTCTTGGAACGAGACCAAGTCTGTCAACGTTATTATAGACATAGATCAAGATTGTACTAGACTAGACTAACTAGACACTTGACTAGATCTAGACTTATTACTCTTCTAGATCTGGACTCCTATGACACTTAACTTAAGACTCTTGATGGAAGTTACTCGAGCCTGCAGCTGTTGTTAAGACCCCTGTCGCTTAGGCCTACCTATCTGTATGATGAAGCAAGTCTCACTGCAGTGTGTGTTGAGATCTAGATGACATTATAGTGTGTTGTTTTAAACTTTATACACCAAGTCACCAGACACATTGTTGACTGTGCCTAGATCTAAGACTAAATAAATCCAGGGCCAGTTGTGTATCTCTGTAAACAGTATTTTTCTAGACGCGTGGAGATGATCCAGTGCACACTACACAGATAAATTCTTGTTGATCTCTTCAGTTTTATTTCATTGTACATACTATTTTCATTGATCTCTTAGGTGCAATTGCTGGCCCAGGACCTTCGCAGCCCCCCTCCCATGCTCCCAGTGAAGCAGATCCAGAGTCTCTGACTGCTGTGCTCTACAACAACAAAGTGATGCTGACCAGTCCAGTATTGCTGAAGGTAATGCCTCTCTCAATGGAATTGAATAATAGACTAGGGCTACTACTACTACAATTTATATTGATGCTAACACCTGCTTTAAATTTCTTGATTCATTTACAAAGCAGAAAATAATCGATCTTACATACTTTTTAGCTTTAATTATTCGACTTGAAAAGAACCATGAGAGATGCTGCACCACACTAACTTGTATTGTTGAAGATGATGCCTCTTAATTAAGTTAAATATTATAGCATTATAGTTCAGTGTGATGCTGACTCTTGCTTTAAATTTTAAAATTCCTTTACAAAGAAGAAATATATCTATTCTGAATACATACTCTTTAATTATTTGACTTGAAAAGAACCAAGAAAAGAGAGATGCAGCACTATCGCAGTGATGATCTGTCACAAACTTGTCGTCACATGAAAGTGAATTTCTTATACTGAGTAGGTCCATATAAAATTACAGCGATGCAAAACGAAAACAAGAGGTGACAGAATGATGGACAAAAATTCTGGCTTCTTGTTGCAACCTGTCAACTGTAAAGGGATCACGGAGCAAATTATTCTCAATTGGTGATCATTAATCACTGGTTTGTTTGAACTAATAGTGGTCATTTAAATACAGTGGTGTACAACACTATAAATTTCATTATGCAAGCTGCACACCTTTAAATCGCTCTCTTTTAATTTCTGTATCTACAGACGAGGATGATGCCTTAGGGGTGACCTTCATAGAGAACGGGACAGTGACAGCCTTTGTGGTGCCAGAAGGTAAGGGTGTGGAGCAGACAGCTTTGCGAAGTTGAAGGGCCTGAAGTGCTTCTGCTAGCTCAATGATGGCCTGCCTTGCAACAGCCAGTTCGAATCAACTGCTTTTGACGACCTGCGTTTGTCTTTTGCTGGTATGACACGAGAGGAGCATAATATTTTTTTGACGCGTTTTTACATAATTCAATGATTTACTGTTGTAACATTGAAACAGTCATAACTTCACATAGAAGAGAGGTATTTCACTAAAATAAAAAGCAAACTGTCCACAAATGGCACCTCTATGCTGTGGTATCAGCATTATTTGCTTCTATGCATTGTCATCTTGGAAAATGTGTTCCCAAAGTAAGCAAAACTTTAAAACCTGTTTTCTCAAAATTTGACACTCGAACCCCTGTTCGTTTTAAAATGCCACAACTTTTCACAGAATGCTCCAATTGCTTTCAAATAAAGTGCAAAATGCTCGGAAAAGACGTGTCTTTTAAAATATGCAAAAAAGCTCATTTTGAAATTTTGCACCTTGTGAAGGGTTTTCTCAGAGCCACACACGACTTCTGGCGCTCATATGACCTTATGCAGTTGCGAGCGCTGTAAAACCTCTGTACCAAAACTAAACCCCCACACAGCTGAGCTTGTTTACCCACGGCTGCAGTCTCATGTCTTACTGTTAATGGACTCATGGTCTAGGTTTGGGGAAATTGTACTAACATATATATATATATAGATATACACCTTGGTGTTGATTTTATAAGAACATCTTGAATTAGAGACATGGATTCAACTTTTGATTGAGGGAATTATTTTTATGATCAAACGACTAAGATAAAATAGGGATGGGAGCATGGACAAAGTAAAGGCTATGGTGTGACAGCGGTGCTATCGGTTGACCATCGGAAAGACACATTTATCCTACATCGTTCTGATGTTGGGTGATCATATGTTTCCGATAGTGTGTGGGAACCCGACATCGTCCTGATGGTGGGTTGTAGTCGGTTTCCGATGGTGTGTCGATATCCTTCATCGTGCCGATGGTGGGTTGTCATCGGAAACCGATGGTGTGTCGATATCCTTCATCGTGCCGATGGTGGGTTGTCATCGGAAACCGATGGTAAGTCGGTATCCATCATCGCGCCGATGGTGGGTTGTCATCGGTTTCCGATGGTAAGTCGGTATCCATCATCGTGCCGATGGTGGATTGTCATCGGTAACCGATGGTAAGTCGGTATCCATCATCGCGCCTATGGTGGGTTGTCATCCGTAACCGATGGTAAGTCGGTATCCATCATCGCGCCGATGGTGGGTTGTCATCGGAAACCGATGGTAAGTCGGTATCCATCATCATGCCGATGGTGGTTTGTCATCCGTAACCGATGGTAAGTCGGTATCCATCATCAGGCCGATGGTGGGCTGTCATCGGAAACCGATGGTAAGTCGGTATCCATCATCGTGCCGATGGTGGGTTATCATCCGTAACCGATGGTAAGTCGGTATCCATCATCGTGCCGATGGTGGGTTGTCATCCGTAACCGATGGTAAGTCGGTATCCATCATCAGGCCGATGGTGGGTTGTCATCGGAAACCGATGGTAAGTCGGTATCCATCATCGCGCCGATGGTGGGTTGTCATCGGAAACCGATGGTAAGTCGGTATCCATCATCGCGCCGATGGTGGGTTGTCATCGGAAACCGATGGTAAGTCGGTATCCATCATCGCGCCGATGGTCGGTTTATGACAAACTTCAGTTTTGACCTAAAAATTAATATTTTGACCTGTCATTTACTTTAGAATTTTATATTAAATGAAAGTTTCCTCATAATATGTATCTGTGTACATGTTTTTAATGTTTATCAACTCTGGAAAGCCCTCAGAGTACAATATGTAGTTCGTTCATAACAATTACTACAAAAGAAAAATACTGATTAAAATACATACCCATACACTTATGATAAAAATCAAAATATCAGAATGTAAGCAAGGTCTAATACATCCTCAAGTTGGGTTAAAATTAAAAATACATCCCAAAACAACTGTAAATTACATGGACATATATAAGGTTTCGTTCATAACCATTATGACACAATGTCATGTTCATAACATGATGACAATCCATTATGACAAGCATACTTTTGCCTCTTCTTCGCTTCTCTTTTGAGTCATCAGCACGCTACTCTTCCATCATGTTCATTCCACCATGTAAAAGGATGTTGTGAAACAGTGGGAAGTCCCTCACATGATATTTTGCAGAAATATCATAAAGTGTTTGTTCATAACATCATTATAATATGACAAACCTGGATTATCTCAATCAAAGTCATATTTAAGCAAAACCATGCGATGGAGCGGAAAATTACCCTTCTGATGGATCAATGTCAAACCAATGTTTAATACCGGACATTCCCCGGGATGATATGTTTAACGATTAGGGTTTTCTAGACCTTGGAAAGTCTGATGATGTAATTATGACACGAGTTATGAAAGAACTTATATAATAAATAAATTTTACTCAGCAATAACATCATTAATATAAAAACATAAAACCCTTTTAATGGACACACGCTGCTATGATGGTGTATAAAAACTATTTTCAATGTTTGAATGCTCTACTGTTTGATAGTTTAGGATTAACAATATTCTGTATTTAACATACAATTACGTGTGCACTCAGGATGAGTAAAAAAATGCCCTATTTTTTGTACTATTATCTTTCTATGAAGAGATATAAGTCTATAAGATGCACACATCAATCTACTTGCTCATGCATTTGACCAACTTATTTCCTTGCCATATATATATGCATTTTATAAAGCTTTCAGAAGAAAACATATTTTACCACGAGTAGTGGTTGATTTAAAAAGTCCTCATGCAAACACCCCCACCTTTTGGCAAAAGCTCATATATCTATTCTGAATACATACTCTTTAATTATTTGACTTGAAAAGAACCAAGAAAAGAGAGATGCTGCACTATCGCAGTGATGATCTGTCACAAACTTGTCGTCACATGAAAGTGAATTTCTTAAACTGAGTAGGTCCATATAAAAATACAGCGATGCAAAACGAAAACAAGAGGTGACAGAATGATGGACAAAAATTCTGGCTTCTTGTTGCAACCTGTCAACTGTAAAGAGATCACGGAGCAAATTATTCTCAATTGGTGATCATTAATCACTGGTTTGTTTGAACTAATAGTGGTCATTTAAATACAGTGGTGTACAACACTATAAATTTCATTATGCAAGCTGCACACCTTTAAATCACTCTCTTTTAATTTCTGTATATCTACAGACGAGGATGATGCCTTAAGGGTGACCTTCATAGAGAACGGGACAGTGACAGCCTTTGTGGTGCCAGAAGGTAAGGGTGTGGAGCAGACAGCTTTGCAAAGTTGAAGGGCCTGAAGTGCTTCTGCAAGCTCAATGATGGCCTGCCTTGCAACAGCCAGTTCGAATCAACTGCTTTTGACGACCTGCGTTTGTCTTTTGCTGGTATGACACGAGAGGAGCATACTTTTTTTACGCGTTTTTACATAATTCAATGATTTACTGTTGTAACATAAAAACAGTCATAACTTCACGTAGAAGAGAGGTATTTCACTAAAATAAAAAGCAAACTGTCCACAAATGGCACCTCTATGCTGTGGTATCAGCATTATTTGCTTCTATGCATTGTCATCTTGGAAAATGTGTTCCCAAAGTAAGCAAAACTTTAAAACCTGTTTTCTCAAAATTTGACACTCGAACCCCTGTTCGCTTTAAAATGCCATAACTTTTCACAGTATGCTCCAATTGCTTTCAAATAAAGTGCAAAATGCTCGGAAAAGATGTGTCTTTTAAAATATGTAAAAAAGTTCATTTTGAAATTTTGCACCTTGTGAAGGGTTTTCTCAGAGCCACACACAATATGAGTCACTTGACGAGGATTCAGGGGTAAATGTCTTCAGGATATTCAAAGCAATATATATGGATTATACCGAGGACGCTGCAGTGTCTGTACGTCTTTGTCTTGTCTCCACTCTGTCTTCAATGGATCAATACATACAGGATCAAGCGAAATTTACTACAGGAGAGAGAGAGAGAGAGAGAGAGAGAGAGAGAGAGAGAGAGAGAGAGAGAGTGAGAGAGAACAATTAGATGTAAAGGGAAAGAAAGAATATAATACAGTAGACAGGTATATAGTGTGACATTGACGGCTGTTAAAGAATGAACGATTCTGTTACCTTTCCGACATTTCTCCACAAGCTGTCCTTAAAAAAAATCAAGGTGTTTTAATTAAAGGCAATAACTGGTCCTATACCTTATTTTGTAACCCTATATAACTTGTCCGTATGTGAACTTTAAAAACCAGCAGTACATGACTATCGATGTCGTCGATGCTCTTTCTAATTCTAACACAGACACTCTTACCATATCTGCGGCTACATTCAATTCGCAGCATTTCTGCCCGAGCAACTACAACTAACTTTCAGTTAATTATGAAGGACCTGCCTCGTAGGTGACGTAAATATGTTGAAAAATGTGTAAAAACAACAACGACAACAACAAATGCATCAATGATAATAATAATACATGTAACCCTCAGGAAGAAATTTGTATGATGACGTTAGTGCTCTTTGATAAACAGTCTACACTGCTGGGTCATGTACGAAAGTATAAAATTATTGCCGTTGGAAGCATAACTTATTTATGTAAGCCCTTGTTTATCCCGACCGTACTGGTCGCTGGACTTTTTCGTTGTAGGAGGGACCTTCAGGATAATTCTTGATAAACCATGGATTCAGAAAAAGACGTTTGGACCAGTGAACCAGACAAGATGTTTAGTTGTTGTTTTGTTGTTGTTTTGATAGGGTTTTTTTTTTTTTGGGGGGGGGGGGGGGTGTTGTTGTTATTGTTGGGTTGGGGTTTTTTTGGGAGGGGGGGAGGAGAACTAATTAGTAGCATTTCTTAAGATGTATACACTATTTGAGACATTGAACAGCTTCATGGTTGCAATTGAAATGTGCGTTTTACCTTCAGTAGCGTTGGAGAACCTTAGCTCTTTTTTCTGCTTCGTTTCCAGCGCTGATGAGGACGTCTTTTCCTGATTTGTTTGAGCTTCTGCTGGCCCCAACGTGACAGAAGGCCCTCGCTCATGAATAATACAACCACCAGCACTGTGTCCATGACCCGGAGAACGCTGACTCTTGTCGCCGACTTGAACTGAGGGGACAATGGCGTTATCCCGGGACGCGCGCCTAGCCTGTGGCGATACTCTGCTTTTTAAATCCAATAATCCTTTGCTCATTCTCGTTTGTCTCTGACCGCCGAGGACAGTTCTGGCGCCATCTGGCGGACCTCGTGCTCTGTCTGTGTGAGGAGAGAACTTCACCTGCAGTTGGCAAGTTGCTATCCCCGAATGCGATATTTGGATCGTTGGACAGGTCTGAGTGCTCGGGGAGCGGCCAGACAAAATGAACTGGTACTCCGGCTGCCGTCTAATGTCTTCGGCTGACGCTCTCCACACCATTGTGCTGGGGGGAAATTTCGAAATCTGGATGTTTAAAAAAGAACTATTTAAAATTGTATGAGTTTGCCGCACTTCTCAACACTATAAGTTATTTTTCTTAAACACGACCAAGCCAAATAAGAGGAAAGCTTTACAGATTCCCGAAACAATCCAATTAACACCCTTTAATGTATTTTTTTTACAATTCCTGTACAGCCAAGAAAATGTCCCACTGGGACAATAAAGTATCATCTTATCTCATCTCATCTGAAGTACAAGAACGCATCTTTGGAGATTCGAAAAAGGGGTCGCCCAATAATAATAATAATAAAAATTTAATAATAATAATAATATAATAATAATAATAATAATGATAATAATAATGATAATAATAATACAGTGGAAACCTGATATAACAGGGATGGTGGGAGTAGAGAAAATGTCCTGTTATATCCGATCCCTGTTAAATCAGAAATGCAAGGAAAGTAAGCATTTGTGGACTAATCTAGCTGTACTTATTCATGGGTAGTTTCCCTTGCCACAAGTACTCACGAACAGGGGTTTTGGCACCAACTCCCTCCTTGCCTCTTTAAACTTATAACTAAGTTAAACCACATCAGGAGAGCTTGGTCCATAGCATCTGCTCGGGTAGTCTCATCTTCTTTCGATCCAGAGCAAACTTTGCATTGGAGTATGCTGCCACTATCTTCTCTCTATCCTTGATAATGATAATGGTGTGAATCGACCCTTGTGGAATTTCGAACTGACGACAAATCTCTGCCAGAGGAGCTTGCTTTTTGTCAACAGCCTTGATTATTTCGTATTATTTGTCAATTAAAAGGCATTTTCTCTTGCGCTTGACATCGTTGTTGACACATTAGTCGTGGTGTTGCTAGGTTTCGGGCTAGATCGAAGTCTGCAGCACACCGCAGCCCTCTCTCGCTTCACACGCTGGGTGTGCTTGCAGTGGCATGGCTTGCGTGGGCTTGCTTAATCACTGCGTTACTCTCTTTCTCTCTCTCCTCTTACTTTTACACATTGTTAACGAGCCTTTGTCCCTGCTATAACCGGCTGGGCTCCGATGAGGCCCTGTTATTGCCGGTAACTTTTAATATAGACAAAGAGTAGGAAAAAACGGGGATTAAAAAAATCCCTGTTATTACCGGATCCCTGTTATTACCGGGCCTGTTATATATGGTTTCCACTGTAAATGAGATTATTTTATGTAGCGCTCAACCCCGATTAAAGGATACAGGCTCTGGGCGCTTTACAATACAATACAACAGTAACATAAAACATTGTGTTCTGACCAAAAGAAAATCTCTTCATATATAATTCATCCTATTAATGTAAAAACAGAAATAACTTCAGCTGGCATTTGAATGAATCAAGGGATTTGATCTCTCAGTGCTTGGCAAAGCACGACAGCTATAGAGAGCATTCAGCTCTGTATGTTGACAAATATACATGAACTTGAAATGCAATGTGTGTTAGGATGTTTTCTTTATTTTGACTGCATTACTAGGTATTATATAAAAAATACAGAGTCACTTACGATTTAACAGTTTGATTGATAGGCCTAAAAGGTGCTTATAACGGATGAAAATGGGTATACTTGATGTTGGAAACAAGAAGGTTTCCCTGATTTAGGTTCATTTTTAAAGTAAAAAACTATTCCCAAACAAAGTCCTTTTATAATATTAAGCCAGGGAAAGAGCTACTACTAAGAAATGCAATATTATATTATTTTAAATTATAGTAATGAAGGTGTTTCACGTCTCCATCGACGCAATTTAGATAATGTAGGACTAGATCTAGTAGGAGGCAGGCTTCGACCCTGACTGTTGGTGCCAAACTGGGCTAAGAAGAGCGATACACCGCTCCAGTAGAAAGACAGATGCTTTTATTTATAGAATTTTTCCTCACACGGGAATCGAACTCAGGTTTTCTGTGTGTCATGACGAAGCGTCCAACTGCTTGCTGTACTCCAGATGCCGATAGAACCGTATGAGGATCACTCGTTAAGAGTTAAGAAATAATGTATCAAAGAAGGTTAGAACAGCGAAACTAGATATTATTTCGAGGGGTGTCAAGAGAAGAGGACGGTTACGGAAATTCCCGATAAAAAAAGGCAAAAGTGATAAATTTATATTATAGATTGAACGTCACTTTCAACACTATAGTATAAGTTATTTGAAAAGAGGCGCTTCCGATTTTAACATCCATCACACCGATCACAGGAACAGATGTACACCAAAAAACTATAACCAGAACAAAGCAAAAATCAAAGCAGAAAGAGATAGGTAGGGGTAATAGAGATAGGCAGCGTGTGTGTTTGAGAGAGAGAGAGAGAGAGAGAGAGAGAGAGAGAGAGAGAGAGAGAGAGAGAGAGAGAGAGAGAGAGAGAGAGAGAGAGAGAGAGAGAGGGGGGGGCAACAATAAGCAATACAAATAAAGAGATAGGACTATTTAAATAAACTAATGAACTGAAACCCAGATGTGATTGCTCAACCGAATCAAATAACTACTCACTAACAAAAGACAAAGCCAGAGAAACTATCTTTGTCTTTTTTTGGACTTTGACATGGGGAGACAGAAAGACCAATGTGAACGGTCTTCTCAACACAAAAGAGTACAACTTCAGCAAATGCGATACACCAAGCTGAAAGACGTGCACTTGGGTTTATTATCTGAAACAGAGTGACAAGAAGATCAAAGTTTGCAGGATGTTGATATCTATGACCGCGCTCATTTGCTCTAGAAGAGCCCATGTCAGTTTCATCATCGTCTGGCTCACCTCGTACGGACAAACATTTCCACTATTCC
>NW_004797541.1:104022-106277 GCF_000002075.1 Aplysia californica | reverse complement strand
AACTACTAAAAACGGATATTTCACAAATTCACATACCTGTCTAAACGCTGTTTTCAGGGCGCATCACAGAGACGGAAGCACACCACAGTGAACCAAGGACCGATCAGATCAAAATTGTAAAAAACCTGCACTGTCTTCACTGCCCACAATGAGCTCATGAAAGAATTTAAAAACTAAATTGCAAATTATCTCATTCACACCCTTTATAGTTTATAACTCGGGCAGAGATCCAAATCATGGTTTATATCCTGGAACTGTATTATTACCTGTGTTATAAAGAACTGCCTCTAGAATATCTGTGACACCTCGGTGGGGCCCCCGACTCTCTGAAGCTCACTCAACTCTCGTGCCATAAACATCTTGCGTCTCGTATACCTTACCCGTACGACAGGACAAGGTGGGTCCATATAAAGTTACAAGTAGATCAAATGAAGTGACCCCTACTTTTATTACTGCTCTTTCGGTCACAGTTAGTTGCTGAGGTTGTTCTTATTACGATTTGTTTTTGTTTTTGCTGATGTTGTTAATGTTATTTCAAGGATCATCTTAAGTTTAACCTTCTAAATTAAGCATCAAACTACAAAATGAACAATTGGGAGAGATGGAGGAAGGGAAATAAATGAAAATATAGAGAGGGGTGGGGAGAGAAAGGGAATTATAATAAGACAGGTTTATAGCCATAGAGTCATATATTTAAGCTTATAAATATATATAACACAGAGAGAGGAATGGAGGGAATTAGAGCTCTAGAGAGAGAGAGAGAGAGAGAGAGAGAGAGAGAGAGAGAGAGAGAGAGACTGAGAGAGACACAGAGAGAGAGCGGGAGTTGAGGGGGGGGGGGGGGATGCCTTGGGCCCGAGTCAGCTGACGTTTGATGGAATATTTCTTGATCAAAAATCAAATGCTTTTGATCAAAAATCGAAGTCTCCGGCAGGCTTTAAAAATGTTCATTTTTCTGGAAGCAGGTTGATTGATTTCTTATACGGCTTTCAAGCCCTTCCATCTTCATTATTATTTCCATGTTTGTAAAATAGGCATGAAACCGTAATCACTCTTGGAAATTAATACTTCGTAGTCCCGAGACGTTGTGCTATGCTTTGAATAAAATAGAACGTTCTTTTCTATACGTCTTAGATTGGAGTCAAGGTAAAACTCGTAAAATGTTCATTCATGCCGCTTCCGTAGGAAAGCTAGAAAGAGAGAGAGAGAGAGAGAGAGAGAGAGAGAGAGAGAGAGAGAGAGAGAGAGAGAGAGAGAGAGAGAGATGGGGTAGGACAGACAGACAGGTGGTCAGACAAACAGACAGAAGAGAGAGACAGACAGACAGAAGAGCGTAGAGAGAGAACGAGAGAGAAAGAGAGAGAGAGAGAGAGAGAGAGAGAGAGAGAGAGAGAGAGAGAGAGAGAGAGAGAGAGAGAGAGAGAGAGATATCTGAAAAAATAACATAATAAAGGTCTAGGTCCAGCCATGTTATGTATTCTAATGTATACCAGTAATATTTCTGCCCACAAAACCAGCGTGTGGTGTCGCGGTTTGGCGCTCGTTGTCACACGCAGAAGATGAATGCAATTTTCGTGTCTATCGAGAATCTCCGATTTCCTGCTTGTTCTTGTACTGTACACCGTATCCTTCTCAGCCAGGATTGGCACAGACAGACAGGGTCGAGGCAGCCCACCTCCTAAATGGCCCAGCTACAATGTATTGTCAGAGGGAGAGTCAAACTTCTACAATTGCATAGATCTACACCCACCAAGATCAAGAAGAGTCTCTCAGATTCAGAAAACGCGAGCTTTGCGTAAACTTGCCAAAGTACCACTATGTTAAAAAGGTTATCTTTGTTCGTTTTGATGCTTCTGCACAGAGGCTTACTGATAACCTACATATATTTCTACATGTATTATGTATTCATACAGACTTCAACATAAGTTAAGGACCTCCTTGACAGACAGCCCTGATTTTTTTTCTTTTAATCCAAAAAAAAAAAAGACAGCAAGGATTGGCAAGGAATATTTCAAAATTGTTTGCTCTGAAAGTGTTAATGGGTTACCAATGTGTACTGCAAAGCTTCCTAAAGGGGCAAACCACTTCGTGCAGTACGGAAATCCTCGGGGAATTTTAGCCAAATTTTCTGGGGGGTTTTATCGACTTGTGTGCGACACCACGGACCTTCTTCAGTTAAAATTTCTGGTGCACGTCATAAACGGACGTATGGTCTCGAACTGTGCTCACTTTGGCGGCAATATAAGCCGCAGTTT
>NW_004797541.1:101320-103922 GCF_000002075.1 Aplysia californica | reverse complement strand
CGAGTCAGCTGACGTTTGATGGAATATTTCTTGATCAAAAATCAAATGCTTTTGATCAAAAATCGAAGTCTCCGGCAGGCTTTAAAAATGTTCATTTTTCTGGAAGCAGGTTGATTGATTTCTTATACGGCTTTCAAGCCCTTCCATCTTCATTATTATTTCCATGTTTGTAAAATAGGCATGAAACCGTAATCACTCTTGGAAATTAATACTTCGTAGTCCCGAGACGTTGTGCTATGCTTTGAATAAAATAGAACGTTCTTTTCTATACGTCTTAGATTGGAGTCAAGGTAAAACTCGTAAAATGTTCATTCATGCCGCTTCCGTAGGAAAGCTAGAGAGAGAGAGAGAGAGAGAGAGAGAGATCTGAAAAAATAACAACATAATAAAGGTCTAGGTCCAGCCATGTTATGTATTCTAATGTATACCAGTAATATTTCTGCCCACAAAACCAGCGTGTGGTGTCGCGGTTTGGCGCTCGTTGTCACACGCAGAAGATGAATGCAATTTTCGTGTCTATCGAGAATCTCCGATTTCCTGCTTGTTCTTGTATTGTACACCGTATCCTTCTCAGCCAGGATTGGCACAGACAGACAGGGTCGAGGCAGCCCACCTCCTAAATGGCCCAGCTACAATGTATTGTCAGAGGGAGAGTCAAACTTCTACAATTGCATAGATCTACACCCACCAAGATCAAGAAGAGTCTCTCAGATTCAGAAAACGTGAGCTTTGCGTAAACTTGCCAAAGTACCACTATGTTAAAAAGGTTATCTTTGTTCGTTTTGATGCTTCTGCACAGAGGCTTACTGATAACCTACATATTTCTACATGTATTATGTATTCATACAGACTTCAACATAAGTTAAGGACCTCCTTGACAGACAGCCCTGATTTTTTTCTTTTAATCCAAAAAAAAAGACAGCAAGGATTGGCAAGGAATATTTCAAAATTGTTTGCTCTGAAAGTGTTAATGGGTTACCAATGTGTACTGCAAAGCTTCCTAAAGGGGCAAACCACTTCGTGCAGTACGGAAATCCTCGGGGAATTTTAGCCAAATTTTCTGGGGGGTTTTATCGACTTGTGTGCGACACCACGGACCTTCTTCAGTTAAAATTTCTGGTGCACGTCATAAACGGACGTATGGTCTCGAACTGTGCTCACTTTGGCGGCAATATAAGCCGCAGTTTGCGCAAAATCCAGTACCATGTATCGCACCAACATGCCACCAAGACAAAAGCTGAGAGACTTTGATCGTGCCAGGGCTATAGCATGGCTGCAGGATGGAGTTGGAGCCCAAGAAGTTGCCAGAAGGCTTGCAGTGTCACACTCTATCATTGTCCGCTTGAGGCAGCGCCATCAAGCAACTGGGTCAGTCCAAAAACGCCCACGTACAGGTCAACCTAAGAAGACCACTCAGTAGTCAGGGTGTTTCCAAGTGCTCCTTAACTTATGTTGAAGTCTATATTTGGGGAGTGTATGGCTCCTGATAGACGCAATTGGAGAGTTGCAGTCACAGAGAGTAGCAAGTCACAAGAGGCTCCACGACTTAGAAATACTGACGCCAAGCAGCGCACATCCATAAGTGGAAATGAAGTTTTTAAATGCTCGAATGTAGTAAACTATTCTTTTCCACAATCGGTGTCATTGGCTACGGTAGGAACTAAAAACTAAAAGTAAAAGTAAGTGATCTTAATCCCTGTTTCTTTTATTTCGATTAAGAAATATTCTCCTCTTTAGATGCACTGGTCGTCGTCAGACATTGACGGACGAACTTTTGTTTAAAATATCTTCTATGTATAATTTATCTTGGTACACCTAGATCTACATGACCCGGTCACTTAGGTGTACATGTACCAAGATACACAAATGTATTTTATTTTGTAAACAATATTTCGTCCACCAGGCAGAGGTGGGCGTAAAATCCTGAGTCTGAGGAATGTCGCTTGAATTAGTCACTCAGCTGACATGGCGTTTAACGCACACCATAATATTAAGTTAGATATGTTCGATTAGATTTTATAATTCTTTGCTACAGCCATGCCAATCACACACACACACACACACACACACACACACACACACACACACACACACACACACACACACACACACACACACACACACACATCCCAGTCACGGTGCCACCGACCCTGCTGAGATGAAATCTTCAGCGCACGCCCACCGCGACACTGATCAAACAACAACAGGAGACTTCTCGCCACCTCCTTCGCCTCTCGTCCACTTGGACCGAGCTGGAGTAGCTATAAATTTCACAGCTTAACGAAGTTAGCCTGGCTTTACTACCACGCTTTCTGCAATCGATTGTACCGTTCTCTTTCATGCTCAGAAGTTATTGAGAATACCTCATCATACATGTAATGCGCGCCCCAGAAGCGGTCGTTACGCGCCTATTGATGACATCAGGCCAATTGTGCCACGACGTGATGGAATCAGGCGCTCGTCAATTTTTGGGCATGTAGAGTTAATGGTAGCATCTGAAAGCTTTTTCAGTTGCCTTGCTTTCAATGAAAAAAATATCAATGTAGCTTGAATAGTAGTCGAGATATTTGCGATTGAAGAGGGTGGGGTAGTCTGGGTTCAC
>NW_004797541.1:95803-101138 GCF_000002075.1 Aplysia californica | reverse complement strand
TTGACGAGTGCCTGGTTTCACCATGATGCCTCAAAATTTGTCAAGCAAGACAAGACATGTCTATTATATATTTTCTGTCAGCACTGGTCCATTCCTTAACACTGTTGTTGTTGTTGTTGGGCACATGGAAAAGCTGGTGTTTAAAGAGCGCCACTGTGTAGGTTCAAACTTCTTTCCTTTCCCTCTGTTCTTATGGTCTGTCTATCCTTTGCCCTTTTCCGTGCCTTAAATTGCTGTTATTTCGAAGTGGTTTTCTTTATTCAAACTTTAAAACAGCCAAAGGAGATCATTCATTCACAGCTAGCTTTTGTGGTTTCGTTTGATTTTTCTCCTAAAAATTAGTAAAAATTTATGTTTGCACTGGTTCATGGTGGAAATCTTTGACTGTCATCATCATCGCCACCACCTTCCCCACTCTCATTTTCACCTGAGTGAAAAGTCAAATACCAAAAAGGGAAAAGTACACAATTTTTATCCCAAATAATATGTAATATGTACATGTAGCATAAATAATCAAACTCTTAATTTCTCATTTCTTACCAACATTAGTATCTGTAAAAACAAAAATAAAGGCCAGTTTTAAAAAATCATGAAAATATTTTGTACCAAGGTATTGCCACAACAAAACAAGTACCTATGAAGTACAGTAAAAGTACTATAAAGTATGGGCCTAATTGTAATGCTCATTAAAAAAAAAAGTCATGTCATTAACTTCCAAGAGGACCAAGTCTGGAATATGAAGAGCAAAAGGAAACTAGAAAAGAAATACGTTCTTGAATTCCCTCTAAGGAATTTGAATTGGACCCATTCACATCGTAGGCCAGTATGATTCTAACAGAGGTTATGATTGGGCCACATTTTCTCAAACGCAGAGAAAGAAATACAGATCACTTAATTCCTCCTATAAAAAAAGAAAAATTCAACACAACAAATGCAACAAAAAACACAATAGGCTATACCAGTCTCATTTAAACGTTGCTTTATTGCACATTCAGTCATTAACATTTCAATCAAAGATGCATGGTATAGTAAAAAGATAAAAGAAATGCCCCCCCAAAACACTTACCCACATCCAAGCCTACATAGGCTATTGAGCAATGATGAAAAAACAACCAAATTCATAATGTTTAATATACATTTTCCATTCAGGTCATTCAAATACATAAAATATACATGATATCAGCATAACTCAAGGATCACTGTATCCAAATTTTTACCAGGGCTGCCCACCTACCAGCAAATGTTTTAGTTTTAGTAATCAACAAATAAAAAATGAGGAACCTGGCTGAAAAATGTGTAATACATGTATAGCCATGGGTGATAGTCTTTTTCCCTGGGATGTCAAAGACAGGGGTTGTAGGTTAAAGAATGAATGAAACAAAACCATGGTGAAAGAGGTCTCGTTGATGTTTTCAATAACAGAAAAGGAGGGGGGGGGGAGATATTGTCCTGTCTTTGAGTTTGAATGTTCAAAACAACAGAATGCTTCACAAGCCTTTGATCCTGTCTGAGCATCACTACATGCCAGGCTGCCACACACAAAAAAGCATTTATTAGTCCCGAATGGTTGGCCGTGAAGGCATTGGCAGGCATAAACTGGCAACCCCAGCCTATGCATGCCTAAACTGGCAACCCTATGCATGCGCGTGCATCTTATTAAAACTTCAAACTTCCTTTAGTTTGTGCAGAGTGCGGACCTCAGGAATTTTTTTAACGAAGAAAAGCTACATGCCTAAGAGTAAGCCATGGAAAGCGTCTTACGACAGAGGACGAAAATACAACCCGTCCTGGGAAAAGACGTACCACTGGCTACGAAAAAAAAGATACTAAAGCAGGCGCAGACGTTTCGTTTTGCACTATAAGCAAGGCTGAAATTTCATGCGAATTAAGTCACATGAAACGCCATGAACATGGAGGGCAACATACTGCGAGAGCCCTCTCCAAAAACCAAGCAGAGTTACAAGGAGAGGTAAGAGTAAGAGTCCATTTACATATAGCAACTCTCTAGTGGATCACTACCTTGTCGTGGTTAGAAAGCTTGGGTGCCTCAGTGACCCCCCCCCCAGGCTACGCTGGCTGGAGCTAATGCTCCTGGTAGGGCCACCCATGCCAGACAGGTCGACGGGTAGAGGTCAGACGAAGGGTGATCCACCGGTCCTCCAGGTTTCGGAGGTTCAGCTCAGGGCTAACAACCCAGACTGGTAAAAAGCATATGTTACGGAAACAGCAACAAAGAGAAACCATATTTCTGTGTGTAATGGACCTTCAGAGTCCCTTGGGACTCGTATGAATGCTGGCAGTGAAAGCCGCAAGGAAGCCGTTTGCAGGAAGATGGAGGACCTGAACACTGCAAAAGACAAAATGTATCATAGGACTGTGGAATGTACATGTTCTGAGAAGAGAACCAGACTCTATTGGGAAGACAGCCTTCCACTGGACACCCGAAGGACGTCGAAAAAGGGACAGACCCAAAGTGACCTGGAGACGCACAGTAGAGTCTGAAATGAAGTCCTGGAATCATACGTGGGGAACGCTGACCGAGATGGCCCAAAACAGACAGAGCTGGAGATCCTTTGTTGCTGCCCTAAACGCCAGATGGCGTGGTAGTAAGTAAGTAAATACATTATATAGCAGCCTACATAATTATATTTATTTTCACTTTCGTTTTTCAGGGGTGTCGGAATAACGGGGGCTGCCCCTCTGCCCTCAGCGCAGACTCGAGCCCTCGGAGCAAAGGTCTAGAATAATATAATTATCTTAAAAATGGCTAAGCCCTACCGGTCCCCGTCGTTTTATTTTTATGCAAGAAAAATTCTGAAATTATGCAAACTGATCCCCAAAAATGTGAAATTATGCGATTCTGTTAATATTTAAAAAAGAATGATAAAGGAAAGTAAATCAGAAATTATGCAAAAAATGATCAAATTTTGCTCAATTATGCGGGGTGCGTAAAACCACGAGGACAGCCCTACACAGGGTGTGCCTTTTTTTTTCTTCTGAATTTGAAAATGGCTGCGGCCGTAGGAGATCCCCTGCTCAAATTACCCTGTACTTTTAGGATAATTTATATAGCCAAAAGGCTAATTTTGTATGTTTATGTGTTTAGGCTATACTAACACTCACACACATTTAAATTTAACCACCCTACTCTTAATTTACTCTTGTTTTTTGTAGCTATTAGAGGACAGAAATGCATTTCCGTAAGAGGGCATATTACAGTGTACCTATATTTTCACTGTTTGACTAATTAATGCAGATTTTCTAGTGTATATTTGTGTAGATAACAATACAAAATATGTGCTTACACACATGTATCTACTGTTTATTCAACAGGCGAAGAAGGCTTCATCAAGCACCAGTGGAATCAGTAAAGATGGCTTATATTGAGTTAGCTGCTGCAATAGCATGTCACTGTTCTATTGGATCTATTGATCCTCTCGGAAAGGTTATATTCAAAACACGCGGTAGGCAGACCCATTGGCGCACACAGAATGCATCGTACCAAATGCTCAGCAATCATCAAGCATTGCATAGCCCCATCACTGAAAGAAGAAGTGATTCGTGATCTGAAGGATAAACGCTTTGTTGTGGTCATTGATGAATCCACAGACGTGTCTTCACAGAAACTTCTATGTATTGTCGTGTGTTATGTTAGTGACACCGGTGGAGTTATGGCTGATTTTCTAGGTCTGATCACGGTAGTAGATACTACTGCGGAGACACTGTACGACGATACTTTGGAGGCAGAACTCACAGCATATGGGTTGGACGTGTCAAAATGCATTGGGTTTGCTGCTGATGGACAACAACAGTGTTTGGGCTAGAATCAAGGCCAATGCAGTGAACTGTGTGAAGCTGAAATATATATGCCACTCGTTGGCCCCCGCTATTCAGTGGGCGTTCAATGAATTGCAATCTGTCTAGGGTCATCTTCTCACAGAAATCCCATCATGGTTTAAGAAATCGAGTTTAAGAAGAGACCAGTTCATGTCCTTGTTCAACGTTATGAACACAGACACCGGACTTGAAAGCGGCACAAGTGTACCCACTCCGTTTCAAAAGACATCTGCAACCAGAAGGTTAGTCTGTCCCCGTGGTTTATGCACCCCGCATAATTTTGCAAAATTTTATTATTTTTTGCATAATTTCTTATTATTTGCCTGTATCATTCTTTGTAAAAAAATTAACAGAATCGCATAATTTTACATTTTTCGGCTCAGTTTGCATAATTTCAGAATTAATTTTGCATAAAACTGTGGGGACAGGTTAGTTAGAGGCAAAGTTATGCAGAACATTTTTGGAAAATTGATTTGAGCTGGCAGCATACTTCAGTGTAGTAAAGCAAAGTATGCAACCTGATGTTCGATACAAAGCCCGCTTGCTGAGGGAAATGCTAAATGATATGCCCAACTACATCGTTTTTCAGTTTGCGACACCACTCGTGCAGGAATTTGAAAAAGGGTGAATAGCAAATTCCAAGCAAAGCATGGGGACCCAAATGAGCTGATGCATGAACTGGACATACACTACAGAAGTTTACACTCAAGATTGTATAAAGCAGATGGGACTGTGAAGTCAGCTGAAGAGGTGGACTACGGGTTTAAATTTCTGACAGAATGCCAGAAATACCTGGATGCTGCAGGCGCATCGGGTAACAACCCAGTGGGTGCAGTAGCGACGAAGCGCATCCATGAAATGAAGCAGAGGTGCAAGAAAACGATTGAAGTGACAATAGTTTAAGTGGACAAGAGACTGTCTGAAACAAAGAATGTTTTCTGTGGAGTGTCCCTACTAAGCCCCTCCATTGTGCTCACAACCAGCTTCAAAAGCCAAAGTTTCAGGACTTGCCCTTTTTGTTTTTGGTGGATCAAGATGGGGTGAAATGGGTGAAAGAACAGTACAGGCGAATACATCTTATGGATTAGTCGAACAAAGCAGTGTTCAGGGACAGCGACATACCAAGGGAAAGCATTCCATTTTGGGAAGGTGTTAAGAAGACGACTGGGTTTCATGCCATTCCCTCCAGCAATGCAGTGACTGATTGAGAGAATTTTTTCCTTCGTCAGCTCTACCAAAACCAAACAGAGGAACTGCATGGGAGTGAGCTGTCTAGACGCAATAGTCCGCATCAAGTCCCATCTGCAAGTGTGAAGGAAGTGTTGCAACATATTCTCTGCAACTGAAACTAAGCTGAAAAAACACAAAACATCAATCCTGTATCCAACAGGGGCAGCAGCTGAGCAAGAGGACGAAGAGGCCACAAACAGCCTTTTCTCCTTTATGAAGAATTGTCCGCCCAGACAGTGTGTAGTGTATATAGCTTTCTTGTTACTTG
>NW_004797541.1:55856-95065 GCF_000002075.1 Aplysia californica | reverse complement strand
GGGGTGGGTGGGTTAAGTATGGTTTGGCCCCAAATTGTGATATTGTTGGCCCCATACCAGATAAAAAACTGGCAGCCCTGTTTCCATCACAACACAAAGATGGCCACACCATCAGCGAAAAGGTGAGCAACTTCTCTGTCAGATTTTGTTGGGTTTCGTTTGTATTAAAGAAAAAAGCTTATCATAATCTTTTAATTTTCAATATCAAGTGTTATTTGAAATAATTACAAATACATTTTTTGTTTTACACTGAAAATTGCATGTCATCCGATATTTTGGACAGTGCATAAAATCAGCTAATTTTGGACAACATGCATTCACAAGAGGAAACAACCATTTTGTAGCGTCCAATATATTGGACACCATGAACTTAGAAACTGTTGCTAAAAATAGACATGTCCAAAATACGCTTTTTACTCCTACCGCAGTCCTGGTTGTCAAATTCCATGCTTTTTTTCTCCTATGCCCCTGTCCTAGTTGTGATATTCCATGCTTTTTTCTGTTTCATTTGCACATCAACAAATTAGAAACATTGTTTTTTTCTTCTTTTTTTTTCAAAGACGTACCTGGCATTGGGTAAAAAAAGACCTCCCTGAACACAACAATCCAGAGTCAACTCACATAAAGAGGTCTGGCTGAAGAAGGAAAGACGCCCCTCCAGATGTTCAATGTTTTGTTCAGTAATGATATTTGGGACAAACTTACCTTTGAGTCAAACCGACTAAGAATTGGATGTGGACAAGTTAAAGTCATCCAACCGTCCAAGAAATGAGAACATTTATTGGCATTTGTCTGTATATATGAATAGTAGATTTGCCTTTTAGACGCTGGTACTGGTCTCCGAATACGAGACAGGACATTGTCGCAGACAGCATGACTGTTAACCGGTTTGAGAAGATTCTCCCTCTTCTTCACTGTGGTCAAGTGATCAAACGCTGAATATTGGTAAATCTGGGGAAATCGTCATGCTCCTTGTGCAAATTCAGCCAACAGGATCACATGTCTATTTTGACAACTTTTTTGCCTCTCCCGATCTCAATGTTGCATTGAAGGAAGTGGGTATCCAGGCCAAATCCACACTGAGAGCAAACAGAGCAAGAGGTTGCCCTTTGCTTTGTACGAAGGACTTAAAGAAGAAGGGAAGAGGGGTCTTTGACTTTAGAACAGACACAGATAGCTCCATCCTTATCTGTCAATGGTTTGACAATAAAGTTGTTCGTGTTGTGTGTGGCGTCGGTGACCTAGTGGTTAGGCTACCGGACTCGTAATTGTGAGGTTGCGGGGTCAGGGTTTCGAGCCGTGGGCCCGATGTTGTGTCCTTGAGAAAAGGCACTTTACACGAATTTTCCTCACTTCACCGAGGTGGAAATGGGTACCCGGCCATAGACAGTGAAAGATCTTGTCAGTATGTTAGTGTTTTAGCGCCTATAAATGGCTGCTTGCACTGTATGCTTCCCAGGAAGTTGAGTTTGTTTCAGAATGCTCTCAGGTCTGCTGGGGTAATAGTATAGATTGTGAAGCGCATAGAGCTTGCTGTTGAGCGGGGATTTGCGCTATACAAATGCTATCTATTATTATTATTGTTGCTTCAAATGTGCACAGCGTCGAACCAACTCACAAGGTAAAGAGGTGGGATGGGAAGGCTAAAAAACATATTGATGTTCCTGCCCTGAGCTCATTAAAAGCTAAAATCAGAATATGGGTGGGGTTGATAAATGTGACATGCTCCTGGCCCTTTACAGAAATTGCATGAAATCAAAAAAGTGGTATAAACGCATTTTGCTTCATCTGACAGATCTGTGTGTAACCAATGCTTGGCTGTTGAACAGGGCTTTGAAGGCAGATAATTGCTTTATGCAAATGGCTGCATTCAAGCTACAAGTTGCTAGGGAGCTTATCCTTGCCAACCGAGCATCTCAGAATAAAGACATGCTTCCTGAGATTCCTGTGAGATCACTCTCGGCAAAGGATGAGTTTCCTGATCTGAGTTACAACAGAGTAGATCACTTTCCAAAACGAATGAAAGTGAAAGACGGTCAGAGGTGCGAAAGGCTTCAGTGCAAAAGAAAGAGTGTGTACATGTACAGAGAGTGCAGTGTGTATCTGTGCATCTCAAGCAAGGATGAGACTGAGGACTGTTTTTACCTTTTCCATCATGAATAGAATGCCATAGTAGTACAAATACATTGTAGTTCTCAGTCTGTTTATGAGTATTTGTTGATAAAGTAAAGAGAAAGAGTGTGTGAATGTGTAGAAAGAAAATACAGAGTAGTAAGGTGAAGAAAAGGCAATGTGTATCGGTTTATCTTAAACAAGGATGAGAATGAAAAATGACTATTTTTAACTTTCTGATCTTGAAGGGAACAAGTGTGTTTTGATAAAAATCAAATAAATTGTAATTCTATCAACAGTTCGATTTTTCTTTTTGATTAGGATGTTCAGATGTTCTATTTGTTGTTTCAAATGAGTTTATTTGAATGTGTAGCAATAGGTACAGGTAACCACAACACATTGCGTCCAATATTTTGGACACCTGACTAGGAAGGAAATCCTCTCAAGTTCATGGCGTCCAATATTTTGGACAACTTTTTACAGGCTCCACGATTATAATTTGTCAAAAATGACTTTTGAGATGGTAATGTAATGCCAAATGCAGGTCACATACCAAATTTCAGCTTTCTAGGTAATCTTCATACCTCATGCAACAAAGGGTTAAAATATTTGTAAAAATTATACACCATTTCCAAGTACTTTTGTTAATGTGACTTTTCTTCAAGAGCAGTGAAAATGACCAAATCAACATCAGAAGGAATTAAAAAATAAACACAAGGACACCTACAAAAGATAAAAATACTTAAGTAAAAGTACTTTAATTTCATCTTTTATAACCATTGTTCACATATGTTTTCATTTCCATTTTACAACCTACAACTGCTATAACCGCACAAAGAATGTGCTATACTAATAAGAGACAGGAGTTCACTAATAATGCTTTCCATTATAAATAACATGTCTGTCTATGCTCATAATACACTTCGTCAAGATAAACTGCCACTTTGTGTGTAGAGCAAGGATATGAGTCGGCTGACAGCAATACCCAAGTTCCTGCAGAAGAAAAGAACAGACAGAAAGTTGGAAAATCCAAGGAAGGCCAACCTCATACATGTAAAAAAAAAAATTACTTTTGCTGACATCCTGAACTGGATGTGTGATTGTAAATGTTTCAGTTCATTAGGCGTGAAATTAACAACACTCAAGTGACAAATCCTTGCACAGTTCAGCTGTAAGAGTATAAGAGAAAATGGTCTATAGCACAGGGCAACAGTATTTAAGAAACTGTTGGGGAGATTACAGGATTTAGACCAATTCAAACCATCTGTAAGGGCAAATTGGGGCTGTGTGGGAAACTATTCAAACAGAAGAGAAAAAGTCTGAAACGTAGTCATCTTAGACAGAAGGTCCTCTTGGGCAATGTTATTATACACATGTAATTGATAGAAAAAAAAAGAGTACAGGAGAAGTGGGGAGTGGGTTTTTTTTGTACAAGTGATTGTCTTGGATAGGTAGCCGAGTAAATTTTATCGCACTTGATAAAATAGTCGACCTGCATGGGAATCAAATTCCTATATCTTCTGCAAGCCTAGCATCCAGAATTGGAACCATGGGCTTAGAAAATGTAACAATTTGGAATTTGGATTCTACAAATAAAGTAGAGAGAGTGAAAACTCTACTCAAACTCCCAGTTACTAGAGACCAAAAATTCAGACTTGACAACCCCTAAAAATCCAAAACTGGGAGTTTCTCAGAATCCTTACTAGGAAAGGATGAGTCTGGGGAAAAAGTTGGACTTATCAAGACATCGGTAGATAAAAATTGAGTAATGAATCAACTGCTGCAAATAAAACAATGTACACATCCAAGATATCACAACAGTGCTCATTTGCAGTCGGTGGCATGTGGTCTTACGGTAGTCAGGAAAACAAAAATCAGGGTTTACTCTTTCTAAGATTAAAGAACTCTAAGAAATAAGATTCTGAAATCATTTAACAATTAAGTCTTGACATCAATCATATTTCTCTTTTCTGAAATAAAATACCTGTCATTCTTGCCGCATTTGATTGTGGAAAGCAGACTTTCTTTCGCTTTCTCTGTGCTACATCCATTGTAGGCTTGCAGTAACCTGTGAAAGGCAAATGCAAAGAGGAAAAAGAAAGGGCATCCCCCAAAAAATAAGTCATTTATTTGTGCATGGCTCCTAGAAAACCTGTCAGAGAAGTAGAAGGCTATTTTGAGATATTGTAGAAAATAGACTCAGTGCAATTTATGAAATATGGAAAGATAAAACCAGTTTTGAACCAAAAGGTTTTTAAAATGTTGCCTGAAATTCAAACAATTTATTACAAATCATTTTGAGAAATAGCAAACAAATTTTCTTAACACTTTGAACCCAGAGGTTTATTTTCCACCTGTGCTGGACTTTCGCCCTCTGCACTTCAACTTCAAAGTCAATATTCTCTCAACTGAACCTACCCAGGAAGTAGTGACACTTCAAATTATGACCAAAAAATGAAACTAAGTGATTTAAAAGCATACAAGGGTTCCCACATATCTCAAATGAGGGACACAGTGTGATAGTTAATCAACGTTGGGAGCGCTACTTCAGGGTCTACTGTACCCAAAACTCAACGTTGATAGTGTCACTCCAGGTTCAAAGAATTAAAACTTGAATCTGTAACCTTTCTTTATGCTGCCACGCCCGTGGAACATTTTTTGATCATCTACTCAAAACAATCGAACCTGTCTGCCCTTTGAAGACCATTAACTTTTTATGAAACACTTCCCGAAATGTTCATTGTCCGACAGCTTGTCACAGAGCCACAATATGATTATAGAGGAATCCTGTTATAATGAGAGGGAGGGGACTGGTGCGAAATATCTGTTATAGCAGGATTCAAAACAATAAAGTAGGCCTAATCTATGAATTTGGTGTTCTGTTTATACAGTACAACACAGCTATAGTGGGACTTTTGGTTCCAGAAGAAAAATCCAGCTATAGGCAAGTTCCCGCTATAGAAATGCAAAGGGGAAATTACCGAAAAAAAATTCTTAAATATCTACATGATTACATCCCTTCCATATCACTAAAATTTGCGCTTTATATTAGTCTTCCTTTTATTGTCAACTTCGTTGAGTATCTCAGCCGTTAACTCGAGAGAGAAGCAATTCCTTTAGTCTTTGTTGGAAGTCATCCTTTTCTTGGTTGGTTGCTTTTATTGTCTATCGTACCGGTAGGCCTACTGTAGAACTGGTAAAGTGGATGTGCCCGTATGCCTGAGCATCAACGACTGCATTTCAATGAATTAGGAATCACACACTACACACTCTCCTCTTCTTTTACTTTTTGGCCTAGCCTAGGGCTATGGCCTATACGCTCTTATACGGTGTTGAGCATTTAGGCTATAGCACATCACTTAAAATTTTGTAATGTTGCTCACGTAACATGTCTCTCCGCACCATCCGCCTGCCCCATCTCACTCATCGCTGGACTGACCAATCACAACGCGCACTGCTGACTGCCTATTCGGATCCTGCCAACAGCCCCCCACCCCCCCATCCTCACAGCTAGAGCTCACTCAATCGCTCCCGCTGTATCCAAGTTCTGGCCTTTCCTTGCCCCGCTTAACCCAAGCACAGGTAAATGAGTTTGCATATAAATATACATGTATAGGGATTCCGGTACGGTCCTGCTGTAGGGATGGTCCCCTGCATAGATCTACATCACTTTTGGAGTGGTTCACGTAATGCGTCTCTCTGCACCATCTTTCTTTCTCTCTCTCTCTCTCCGCACCATCTCTCAAGGCCTACCGCCAATCTCACCTCTCTCATCACTGGACTAGCCAATCACAACGCCGACTGCCTGTTGGGAGCCCGCATACACCACCCAGTTAGAGCTCGCTTGATCTCTCCCACTGAAAGGAAGGGCTCTAGGCTAACTCGCCCACTGTGTTGTCCCCCACCCCATCACACCCTGTGGTGTGTTCCGTCTGCTTGCGCACAACAGGTACACACCACACCCTGTCCACGTCAAACATTCGCTCCATCCATCACAGCACTGTGACCTCACCATCTCTGCATCAGAGAAGTGATAGGCATGGTAGGCCTAGATAATCTACACAAAGCTGGCCTATCACGTGATGCGTTCTGCTTGTTGGCACATGCTACACTCTCTCCACTCATTCGCTCCAGCCTTCATTGTCGGCACACGTGGGCTCACCCATTCTTTGTTTCACAAGATCACCAACATGTTTCTCAACGGGCGAGGTTTTACATTATAATTGGCCTACGCGCTGTGCACAGCAGCAACAGAATTCCGCTATAACTGACTCGTGTGTTTGTCTGATTGCGTTATAGCAGTATTTTATTTACAGAGATAAAGAAGGAAAAAAAACGGGGTTTTAGAATAGTGTCCTTACAACTGACTTCTCGTTATTTCAAGACTCGTTAAAAGGGGACTCCACTGATGTAATCAAGTACACAATATATTAAATGCTGTCTAAACACTTCCCTAAATTCATGGCTCAATCTGATGTCTATAAAACATACTAGGTAAGTTCAGTAAAAACAAATGTAAAATATGAAAATTCATAATTCAACATCACAAATTTTGAGTATGCATTTATACAAATTAAATCGATTAAGTACAATTTGAAAACTGAAATGTAATCTTAAAAAGAAAATAGTACAAATTCCATCTAAAAAGTCAGCACTTTAAGCACTTGACATGGACATGGTAAAACTTACGAGGAGAGGGTTGGATAAAAGTTGGTAATGGCCCTAGCTCTTTCTGCCGACACACCAGGCACTTGCACAAGTTGTTTAGCAAACAATTCTCTCACAGCCAAGTCCTGGGAAAACAAACACAATCATGAATTATGTCCCTCATCATTGACACAAAATGTAGTAAAATGTATTTTCCACCCACAAAAAAATCTCATCATTCAATATACATAACACATAGCTCAGTTCAAAAAGCTTTAAACATATTCTCGCTCATGAGTAAACTAAACTGGATCACACTCTTGTAATAATATACCCAAATTTCAAAGCAGATTAAGCTGCATGCTACATTTTTTTTTTCCTCAAATTTATTTTAATGTTTTCCAACATACTGGCTACAGTGATGAAAATATCAATTCATTAATCCAGTGAAAGAAGTTGAAAAAAAAAGACCCCTCAACCTATTAAAAAAAACCAACATCAGTGCATACATACATACATACACTAAGATTCTAACTTTGGTGTACAAGGAGCTAACCTTTTGTTTAACGGAAGCTTCATTGAAGCTATCAAAAGGTAACATGTAATGATCGCTGTTCTGTGGGCTTTGCCTCGCCGGCAGTTGTTTCAGCTGATCTACAGACACAGCATGCAAAGTCTTGTTCTGCAATTGAATTAAAAACAAAACGGTAAAATAAGGACCAATTACGCATCACCATATTTCAAGTTTAACCACACAAAGTACAAATATCTCTGATTCCTAGACCAAATTTTCAACAACTCTTTATGGCTATTTACCAGCACATTATGAATGACATAGTCACATTACATATATAAACTTTAACACAAGGCTAAGTATTTCAGCCAATCAACAAATTAGGCACAAGAGGTAGACTTTCTTTTAAGTGCTGAATCAGCTTCAAAATACACATATACGAAAAAAGTCAAGTCTAATAAAAAAAAATAACCAAAAAATATTGCCAAAGCAATAAGCATGAGATTGTATGTGCTCACAGTAAAATGCTGTTGCAAAGATCTTGTCATAGCTGTCAAATAAATAACAGCATCCTTGGGGCCTCCACATCGTTTGACCTTGAAACCATCGATTATCTGGGAATAAAAACAAATGTGTCACAACACAATAATGGAACCAAGCGCTCATCATTATGTGGTGTGTTTGGAGTTATTGGTATAGTCTCAAAGCCTGTTCATTTGCCTTGCTTTACGTGAAAACAAAAAAATACCTTCTATTTGGAATGGAAATCAAGATATTTGCCATTGAAGGATGTGGGGGTCACCTGGTGTCAGGTGTAAAATTAGTGAGAAAATGGACGCCAAAGTTTGATGACTTCCAAAGTTTGAGTGCACTTAGAAACTGCAAATGTACATCAATTGTACCTTTGATCAATGTTTTTTTACAGTAAAATCCACACAGAAATGTGTTTTTAAACGGACATAAGAGGAGTCCAATAAAGAAAATTAAATATTGCCCGCCAACGGGTGGAGAAATGTCGGGTTTCTTAAATTTCATTATTTTGACAAGCGTCTTATTTCACTACAATGTCACACAAATGTCTTTGCAGCCATAGCCTGTCTACTCAGAATTTTTCCATCACATTAAAAAAACAACTACCAATGAACTTGTGAGGACACAGTACATTTTTTTCGGTTAAAAAAAAAAAAGACATTCTAAAAAGAAAAAAAAGCTGTGATGTAATTTTTTAAAAATGAATCTAAAGTGTAATTGAAGCATGTATAAAAGTGTCAGGAACACTGCTCAACATTTTATGAAGATCTTTCATTATGAAGGAAGGATGACATGCACACAAAAGCTAGCCCTGGAATGATGTGATTAATCAAGTCCCAAACCAGCAATGGCAATCACAAACAATATACTAAGTGGGGAAAAAATGCAAGTAATAAGTGTGCTAAAAACAATTACTTTAAAAACACTACGACTTAAAAAAAAAACTTTCTCAGAAATGGAAAATACAGTGGAGTCCGCTTAAAGTGAACAGTTAATCCAAGAACAGCAGTAAACTGAAAGAAAATAAAATCCTCAATGTTTTTCCTTCGATTTATGCAACCTCTCTAAACCAAAAACGCAGTAAAACCAGACACAATCTAATGGTCCTGCAAATTTTAGTTTCAACAAGCTCCACTGTACTCTATTATATATAATTTGTGAAAATGTACATACTGTTACTGTCACCAAAAAAAGCTTTAACTTTGCTGTAAAGAGTGAGTAAAATTCATTACAGTAACTGATCTTTCTAAAGACAGTGGCAATATATCACATTGAGGTATAGCTTTTACCTGTGAATTTGCTATTGATTGCCTAATCCTTTCCTCAGAAATGCTGAAATTCTGTATGGAGCCGTGTTCTTCTATTAAGATAATCAGATCTTTCAAACCACTTTGCTTTAGTCGAAACTGTGGAAAAAAACAATTTTATAAAGTTTATATGACTGGTGCTGTCGAACAAATACATAAAAATTTCACTCCTCAGAAGAACAAACTCCTTATTTTCGTTCCAGCGCAGTGACAGAAGAACTAGCTTGACAATGCATGTGTTATATCTGAAAAGATATATACTAACAATAAAAACAGATGTATACAAAAAGTACAAATGTATGAAACATTAATGAATTTATTGAAATACTAAGAGACTAATGAAAAGTATACATTATTATAAACCAAAATAATCTTTGGCTAAAAAAGAAAGACACACTGTAGTGTGCTTCAGGAAAGATGTCAACATCCCCCCCCCCCCAAACTCCCTGACAAAAAGATAGATGTGATGTTAAAAAGAAAACAGATGTGAACATCATCTTACATCAATAGCAATAAAGGTACTATCTTTCAAAGGGTTTTCCATTCTAAATAATGTCATAGCAGTCAAGCTGCAAAAAATACTACCACTCTGCCCACATCATTAGGGAGGGCAATAATCCAATTTCTGTACACTAATATACAAAGTAAAATTGAAAAGAAAAGAAAATAGTTATGCACGCGGGTAAAATATGTTCACAAAGGATATGAAACAGAGCTTCATTGTAAAGATACACAAAGACAAGATGTGTGCATACTTTTTGTTCTTTCATCCGACCATCAGACAAGCTGCTCACAAGATCATCCATTCTTTTCCTCTCCACAATGTAATTCAACACCAGCTCTCTACCTTTACCCCTGAAAACACAGAAACATATTTTCAAAAAATTAATATGAGCTGAAATGATTAAAATAAAAGAATTGATGAGGAGGAATACACTAAGCAGCCAGTCAGACCCTTGTTCTTTTCCTCTGATCAGGTAGTACCGCGGCACTAACTCAATTTGCACAATTTTAGTCATTAGTGACAGAGACAAAGACATCAAACAACAATCTGAAGAGTAGTCTATTTAACAGGATGTTTTTGTTCATACATTGTGGAAATTACCAGTCCATATTCAAATACAATTGTAAGATGGTCTTCTTTTTTTAAAGAAACGAGTAAATCATCAAATATTTAAGCTGGCACTTTTTCCAGTCACACAAAAGGCAAAGAACATTATAACAACCAGCTACCAAAATCATGTACGCAATGTGAGCAATCAGTAAACAATTTCAGTTTCCAAAAATGTCCAACCGACCCATTCAATCCTGCGCTTCCTGGTGGAGTTCTCTCTCTTGCCACCCACAGGAGGTCTCCCACATGAAGCAGACGGAGGTCGCATTGAATCCCAGCTTTCATCAACTCAGGTAGCAGGGTCTTGCTGTTACTTTTACTAGAACAATTAAATAAAAATAAAAAACTTTCAAAAATTCTCCTCAAACGAAATGAAAACCTCAAAAAATTCTTCTCAAATGAAATGAAAATAAAAACCTAAAAAAATTCTTCTCAAATGAAATGAAAATAAAAACCTCAAAAAATTCTCCTCAAACAAAGAGATGACAATATATGAGGTAAGGAAGCAAAACAACAATTACAGTTGTTTTTTAAAATTTTTAATGAAAGAGCTCTCACCAAAAAAAACCCCAAAAACCAACAACCCAAAACATCTACACGCTTCCATAGACAAGTTTGTTACAAAATAAGTAAAGTGCAATCTACGAAAAAAAAAAAAAAAAGAACCTTGTGAAATTGAGAGCAGTATCGAAGTGCTTGACAAAATTAGGAGATTCAATTGCCTGATGACTGTTCAATTTTTCAACAGAATGATTCAGTACAGTACAAACTAAAATCTAAATTATGTCCGACACTTCCATAAAAATCTTTGTTAACAAATATAAAACAGCAATCTTGGGGCAAAGGACAGACAATAGAATGTTTTACAAAAACTCACACATAAATAATTTGTTGTATCTGACAACTTACCTTCCATAAAACTCCCTGTTGTCTATACATAACACAACATCAAAGGAGCCTGGAGACAAGGAGAACTGTGGGGACAGTTGCTGGGGAGATAAAACTGTTACTGCTGCTCCAATCTTACTCGATGACACTTCCAGTCCACACACTGACGAAGGAAGGCCTTTGGATCTGTCCACAGAGCCCGACACTCCAAACTGTGCTTGTGAAGAACATTTGTTGTAACCATCAGAATCAAGAATCTCAATATCTTTATCACAGACTGGACCCCTTGTGCTTTGATATTTGTGAGCATAAGAACTGAGGGTTTGAATATCACTGAATTCGTTGTCTTTCACACACGGATCCACACGTACTGCATCCTGTCTCTTTTCCAGTTCAGAGATGTGAGCGCTAGAGGTAGAGCGTTGCGATGTTTGTGAGGGAGCATGCACCTGGGTGCTGTCACTCACCGATGATGGCGGTTTGTTCCGCCGAGATGCAGCAGGTGTGGGACCAGATGTCGAAGATACAGACGTAGCTGTGCCCGTCGCAGTCGTTTGTGTACTCAAGAGAAGCTGAGACTGCACCTTGCCTTTGAGCAACAAGCGTTTTGATAAAGGAATATCAAGATCAGGGAGCTCATCGCTATCCGAATCACTTTGGGAATGAGTACTCGGGCACTGCTGCTTTCCTCCTCTGTCATTGTCTGCTTCACCATCATCATCACTAATCTCAAACACATTCTCTTCAGCCTGTAAAGAAACAGCTTCTGAGTTATGGCTGGGAGCTTTTGAATAAGGAATGACAATGTTTCCTGGGGATGTTTGAGCTTCATGATGATGATCCCCAATAGGTGAGGCAGGCTGCAGTTCCAAAGAGACATCCAGACCAGGAGAGAAACAAACAGGTGGGGGAGACGGGGATGGTGACACACAATGGATTTCTCTGACAGGAGGCCAATCTTTTAACACTTCCTCATCACGAGACGAACCGCCACAAAAATCAGCCTCGTCATCATCACTAAGGACTACAACATCCACACCTGACACTCGCTCATCTTGTGTTGAGAGTGAAACTTTCTCGTGGTAGTTAGCACTTGTGCTGCTAACTGAAAATTCACGAGCAGACTCTGTGGTCAGTTTAGTTGAATAAGACTGTCCTAAACTATTGCTGGGCTCAGGTCTTAAAGCCTGATCTGCTACTGTACACCTGTCAAAAGGTGAGACTTCGCATGCTTTTGAGCTATTCACATCAACAACGGAAGACGAGGCGGAAGATTCATGGCAGTTTTCAGCTGATGCCCTCCTCACTGTTTCTGCCAAACTGAGTCTCTCAGCTAACTCATAGCCAGTGTCAGAAAGTGAATACCTGGTGGTAAAAGACGAAAAGGTGTGAGGAGAGAACACAATATACAATCATAAAATGGGAAAAATATAGAAAGTTAAAAGCAGAGAAACAAACAAATACATTTTTAAAAACAAAAACAAGAAACTAGCACACTATCTATGAATGAATTAAAGTACAAAAGCAGATAATGTTGTCAGATCTACATGCTGCCAAGATCTTCAAAGTATGATTTTTGAACAGTAAAGGCACAGGAAGAAAAAGGAAAAGATGAACAATCTGAGTGAAAGATGGACACCAAAGAGCAACATAGCACTTCAACTCGCATCTCCTCTCCTCATCACAAAAGAGGAGAAAAAAAAGGTATGTTTCGAAAACATCCCTGAACAAGTTAAAATAGGCTTTTTCATTGTTATTGTTATCTAACAGGTGAACGTCTGGGATGAAAGCACACAGGAGACTTGAACAGACATGTGTAAAAAGCATTACCTGGCTGGACTGCTACACTTGTTGATGAGACCTTTCTTGATGAGTGTCCCCATGGAAGACCAAGCTGTGTACCTGCTTCCTGGATCAGGCTGTAGAGTGGACACACAAAGGTTTCAGGAAAAAAGACAAAATGCTTTTTTAATTTTAAGACCCTCTTTTACGAAGCTGAATTTTCTTCATTATACAAGTGAAAAGAGGGAAGGGAAACTTAAGACACGGGAAGATTTAGATTGAGAGTGATTGACATTAAGTTTAATAAGTGAAAATTCAAACATTTGCAAGACAACATAGTAAAAAAAAAAAGAAAAAAAAGAGGCATACAATATTATTCTTTTGATTTCTTTACCTTTCGATGAAGACAAAGTTTGCCAATGACTACTACAAAATACCTGGACCAAACAAACTGAAAAACCAAAAGGCTAGATGGAAAAAATAGATGACATTTTGGCACCCTCCAAACGCTATCAATATTTCTCTGATTAATTTATCCCATGAGGTTAAAACAATCCAGTAACAACAAAAAACTTTCTTCACTCACCATGAGGAAGGATTTATCACACAGAGGCTGGGCAGCACCGCAGAGTTCAGTCTTTCCCAAGTAACCTTTAAAGTCAAGGTCCTGTGGGGAAAATCAGCAAACAATAAGCAATGATTCTGACCGTCCCTCAGCTAAAGCTATTATACACTTCCAAAAAAGGTATAGACGAAGAAAACCTGCAGAGCTCTCAATTCTCTTAGGGCCAGGGCGCTACAGTACAATTATAATACTTGCAGAACCCTTTTTTTTTTAACACCAAAAATATAGCTTGCATTAGTGTTCCACCATTTTAACCTGCATCACTACTTCTGAAGTTTACTAACATCTACATTATTTTCTTTTATACTAGTGACAGGCTTGGTCATTGGAAGAAATATAAAAAGGTCATATGTAATGCTTGGTAAAGCAAGACAGTGTTGAAATATGTCGATAGTAATGATTTTCTAGCATATTTATTATACTATTCACAAAGCTGTTCAAACTCATGTCACTCAGTTTGCCGTGCATTTCATTCAATTCTTGCTTGCTCATGACACTGCAGAATTTTGGAGCCATGGGAAACAAGAGTCAACACATGCAGGCTTTCAAGTATTTGTGGAACTACGAGGAGGAGAATGGGTACAAAATGAAGAACAAATTTTAACTTTTTTGTTGCTGTGGACCAGTTTATCCATTTCGTTTCAGACCTTAAATGCCTTCATTCTCATCAATTATTTATAGGTTAGTCCAGAGAAAACTGCCATCTTTCCCAATCTTTGTTTATTCTAAAACTCAGAAATAAGTCTTAAAATCTGTCAAAACTGCACTCGAGATTTAGACACTCTACCTAGAAACAAAAATGGGGAAACTTTTGATTTAACTTTAAAATCCTGCAAATTCTTAATGATTGCACATGTCTTAAAACTATTCATTATTTAGTCCTTGAAGAATGAAAGTCCACTAACTTCAAGCATGTAGTGATTTGACAAAAAGCTCCTCTAGTATACACATTCAGCTATAAACATACTCACTTGCATGTACTTGAAAAGAGTTATTAGCAGGGCATATGGACCTGATCGGTATACAGGGACATAATCTCTACTTCTGGTTCCACTCACTTGACGTTTCTAATTGGTAAAAAAAAAGCATTAAAACAAAGTTTAATGTAGATCGTATACAGTCAAATTTACATATATCAATTTAAAAAATAAATGAAACAAAACGTACTAAAAAACTCAGGTTTACTGAAGTAAAGCACAAATATATTTTTAATAAATTGACCATTACCCAAAACTGAAGAAACTGATCAGTGTAAAATTTTAAGAGTAAGAGTATCATAAAAAGCAGCATGGACTGGCTTAAAAGACCGGAGACATGACATTCTAGGAAGAAACCTGATAACAGCAGGTGGAAAAACCTTGACCACCATCCAGAACCATCCCAGTCAGAGTAAAAGAAGGACCAGGGCTTTCTGCACTGTACCATGATTCTAGGACAATAGGTAGACTTGTACTGTCCCAATCAGACCCTGATTTTTACAGCTCTACATAGCCTTTTCATATTGTTCTTGGGTTTCCCCCCTACTAATCTTAATTTTTTTTTTATTTAAAAAAAACCTCGGAGTTCCTGATCTGATGACATCAAGAGAAGAGCTGGGCACAACAACGCCCCCCCCCCCCCCCCCCCAAATCTCATCAGGTCACATGCTGTTTGCTCAGCAGCTCACCACCAGCCATCAAAAATATTGCAAAAGGAAAACAGACAAAACGAAACAAAACAAAAAACCCAAAGGTAAATGTGCTCTGAAGATGGCAATGTGATTTATAATTGTCTTTAGTTGAAATATGGGGACCACCATATGGCAAAATTGCTGTAAACTCACCGTCTTATTAACACAGCTAACATTGTCAATGAATCCAGCAATGAATACCATACTGTAGATGGTGGGAAGTCTATGAGTTTCCTGTAGCAGTACAGGGTGTGATTAACATTTGGGTAAGGAGGAAGACAATACTGTTGGAGGAGGAGCAGTTTTTGTAGAGGTTTTACGGCGCTCGCAACTGCTTAAGGTCATATGAACACCAGAAGATTAGAGGTGTTACAAGAGAGTAACAAACATAAAACAGAAGGGGAGATAAGGACGACAGAGGTTTGATAAGAAAGAAGAAGCAAACCACACTAGAGCACCTGCCCACCAACCACTGGAGGAGGAGCAATAAGTTAGAGCATTTCAACTACTCAGTGGAAGACTCCATCACTTGTCACTTTTCAAAATGGCGTATAACAATAAACAGCATTTGAATAGCGCAAATTTCCACTCAACAGCAAGCTCTATGCGCTTCACAATCTATATCATTACCCCAGCAGACCTGATAGCATTCTGAAACAATTTACAAGACCTTTCGTTGCCTATGGCTGGGCCCCCATTCACACCTGGGTGAAGTGAGGAAAATTCCTGTACAGTGCCTTTCCCAAGGACACAACGTTGGGCCTGCGGCTCGAACCCCCGAACCTGCAACCTCATGGTTACGAGTCCGGAAGCCCAACAACTAGACTACCGACGTACATGGCAGAGTCTAACAAGAAGCAGGTGATTTATAGAGCAAGTATTTAATAAAAGTAGGCTCTAAAGTCCCAGCCGATAAATCACTGACCTTTGAAGGTGGTGGACAGGGAACAGCTTCTGTATCACTCTCAGCATTAGAACTGTCACTGATGTCGTGAATCCTGGTTCGATCAACAGCTGGCTCCGAATGGACACTGGCCCCGTGAGACAGGGCCGTGGAGCTTGCCGCTGCTGTGTTCTGGGGCATCTGGTCAGTCAGTCTTGTAAAGGTGGAAGAGGTCCCAGGAATTGGATCACACACTGACTTCCCTGTAACAGTCCTTGGTACAGCATTATGGCTAGAACATCTGTCTTGGTCAGGTTGTGGCATATTTTCCTCATCCGCTGGCAAATCCGCAGCGATGTTGGAAAAAAATTAGAGTATAAATACCCTCTTGCAAATCAGGTATGACGAAAGCAGTCTTCAAATATATACTTGCTACCTTTTTGCCACTCAATTGTAGAAAAACACCCTGACCTGGACAAGCCAGACCACTTTTTAATAGACACACTGAACTCCAAACCTGACTCTGCCAATTTCGTTTTGACTAAATAATAAGAAACATGCTGCTGTCTGATCACGTACGAAGAGTCTACAATTGTTTTCAACAACAATACACATTTGACAATGACCAGCATCTATGGTGCAATAGTTACAAGATACACTCTTCAACTAGCAAGCTTATAACATGAGGTTGATTCTAACGTGTGGATAATAATATTTTACTGAAAATCTACCTCTTTGTGATGGGATGTACCCCCTGGGCCCTGTCCTGGCGGAGTTGAAGCAGCCTACCTTTTAAATGCTCTGAATTGTGTCTATGAGTTTAAAAAACACCAAACCCACGACACAGGCAGAGGTAAATTTGATAGAAAGAGAAGTCCAATACCAAGTTAAGATATATTATCTCACCACTCACCACACAATGACTAATCAGCCAGTAACTCTACTCTTACTAACCTTGTTTTAACTTGTGCTCTGTCAGTTTCTCATCCAGCATCTTACAGATTTTGTCACCTGACAAAAAGAACAGAACAAATGTCACAGGCATTGAGTTAGATACAACAGATGTATCATCTCATAAATAAGTCATTCAGTCAGGATCGTAAAAAATACAAAAAGCAAGTTAGAATCCAGCCACCCTAACAGATTTGAAAGTTCCAACACAAACTTTATATGTTCTGAACAGTCAGTTGAGATACTTATCCATAAAAAGTAAATGTGAGCAAAATGATGCATGAAACAGGGTAGATTTATTTTTTACCCTCATCTTGCGTTTTCTGTAATATTTCTCCCAAGAAGTACACTTAAATGTGTCATGTAAAGACATGACTGAGTTTAGTAGCAACGCTCTTTCAGGGCACCTTCCAAAGAAAAAAATGAAAATGCCCAATATCACAATGCATGTAAAAAAAAGTGTGGGAAAATAGCATATTCTCACCAATCCCACAAGAAAGTCACCCTTACCAAAGTTCTGTAGCAGTCGACAGTCCTTTCCTGATTCCAATGGTAGTGGGAATAAACGTAGAGTTTTCAGTGCCTAAAAGAACAAAAAGAAAAATAAGGACTTCAAAATGTAGTCAACAGTGAGCTTTTTTTTCCAGCTTTATAGGGGCTGAACTTCAAATGCCATGGCTGAACTCATATCTACATTAAGTTTAAGATAATTTGGTCATTTTTTAAGAAACAATGTTCAAACTTTGAATGTTGCTGCCATCTGTCCCAAAAAACAGTCTCCACAAAAGCCACAGGCCACCCGAACCCCCTCTTTCAGATCAGGGTTTAATCATCATCACCCAGTGCCAGATCTGCGACAGACATGGGCGATCATGATTTTCCATTCATTCCTTTGCTAGGATGCTCTCAGAAAAGCTACGTTTCCCTGATCTTTCCCTGTTACCCATTTGTTTAGGTTCCCTAAGTATGTTGTTCTGGGCCTACCCTTGCCTCGCCTGCCCTCAATTTTGCCAGTGAGAGCTAGATGTTCAAGACCCTTATGTCTATTCAGGTGTCCCAGAGTTTAATACAATCCAAAATAAAAACTTTTGATTTTAAACTCCTAATTAATTTTTTTTTAAATATGAACTGGGAAACACTTGTGGCAGGTTACTTAAAATGTCAGTCTTCATTAAAGCTACAGTTATACTTGAGGACAAACAGCTCAAAATTGTCATGTGATAAAAAGACAACACTTAACAATTCAATAAATTTCTTATTTTAGCCTGGTTTGAAATTTAAAGTGTCACCTTTGAATAAGTATGAGAACTCTTCCATCCCTTCTCAACTGCTTGATCTCTCCACTCTGTGAGCCACTGGGTGAAGAGAGGGTTGGCATTTTTTGGTAACTTTTTCTTCCTTTTGCCTTTAAGGCTGGAGGTGTCAGTAGAGCTGTGAGACATGTTTCTATCCGTTCAACTGAAAAAAAATTAAGGGCGGGATTCATTAGACAATAATAGGAGTCTCTCTTGGCCTAGAGGTTAAGGTACTCATCTCCCATTCAAAGGTCCCGGGTTCGAATCCGGGTAGTGACATAAACATTTTCTTCTCTAAGATTGATTCCTTTCACCTCCTTTCCTACTCTCTAGCAAGGTTCTGTCGTCTGCTTTCGTCTCCACTTTCTGCCCCAACCCCCTCACCTCCTTTGACCCCTCCTCTGGGCTCTTGATCTTTCTACAGCCTTTCTACCATAATCGTGAGACTGCGGCTATGGGGGTTCGAGCCTCAGCTCGGTCCGACATTGTATCCTAAGGAAAGGCATTTTACATGAACTTCCTACTTGGCTCAGTCTCTTTGGAGATGGACTTTAAACTCGATAGGTTCTGCATCTTTAATGACCTAATAGTGTTGATAGGGATGTGAGACCTACACTATTTTACCATTTTTTTTTTATATCTGGCGCTGGCCATATTTCCACTAAGGCAGAGAAGAGAAAAAAACAAAACTGAACTTACTTTTACGATTCAATGGCATTTTTTTACACTGTGGGCATAAAAAGATTTCACATTACTCTTTCAGTGCAAAGGCACCAAAGGGTAGACAACTTGACAACTAAGATAAAGATTAGGTTAAGGGGTGTGTTTTGGGTGTAGATCACACACATCTCCTCCTCAGTGTTCGTCACAGGCAAGCCAGAAACTTGCTGAAATTAATGTCATACTCGACACCATTAAGTACAGATCATTTTGAAGGCGGACAACTTGACTCCTGTGCCAGGACAGAGCGTAGAAGAAAAAAAATATATAAAGCAAAGAAAAATAATTCGACACCATTTACTGTCAAACCTGAAACTTTCGGTCAAAATTGAGATCCATAATATGCTACGTGTGACGCGGGTACCCATTAGTGATTATTATTTGTGACTAGTTACTACAAAAATAATACCCAATCATCACAGTTCATTCATTCTGAACGGACAGACTAAAATAATATATGTATATAAGCTCGGTTTGAAATTACGCTAATATTGAAAAGGCACTCCATGATTCTGGTAGGCCTAGCAAACTGGGTCGTGTGTGTGTGTGTGTGTGGGGGGGGGGGGGGGGGGTAACGACGCCGGACATGTCGTCGACCATCCAGACAAAGGCCTGGGAGTATTTTCGGATCTTGGCTACTCTGGCCTTCTCATCAGTCTCTGCAACACTGTAGGGGTCAGAAATTGAGGGGATGATAGACAATGGTGACAAAGAATCCGACCACAAGGCATTAATCCCCCCCCCCCTCCCACGAACGAACAAATGCTTTTGCCGCCACTACGGTCAAGACCAGAAGGTTCGAGGATATAATGAATACCGGCTGCACTGAGTTCTCCCTTTATTAGACTACGGCATGTTACGAACCGACTGTGACAAATAAAGGTGTTTTTGCTAGTAATATAGTAATATAAAATATGTTTTTTTCAGGCCATTTACAATAAATGGTGCAAATATAGCAGGAAATAAATGAAAATAAACTCGTGCATGTTTACGTCGTATGCGATAAAAGTTTCATACACGGCTGTTCAGCTATAGTTTGTTCACATTTGTATAACTGCGGTTAAAGCAAGATAAAATCAAATCGCTCTGTACCTGCGAGCGTACATATATGTGTGTGTGTGTGTGTGTGTGTGTGTGTGCGCGCGCGTGCGTTCGTATGTGTGTGTGCGTGAGGTGAAACACCAAACCAACGTGCAAGGATTTGGACAATAAAGATTTATCTATCTCATCTTACTTTAATCTTCTCAGATTTTTGCACACAGGTCTAAAAGTTGGAATGAACTACGGAACCTAAAGCCCGTCCATACAGGGCACTGAAAACTATGGTTCAGACACATCATACGTAATAATATACAAGATGCATTTAAAGCTTTAAAAAGTTGACCTACCTCCCTAAACACCACGCGCTAACGTACGCCTAAGAAACATGGTCTAGAATCTAGATCTAGTACACTAGACGGACGAGTACTTTTCGAGACTCACTCTCGACAGTAGTGGGGTGGAATCGGCGAGTTTACACTGAAATGTGCTGACAGGTTGTCGTCGCTGTCTTGAAATGAGCAATTCGAGGGCTAGGTTACAGTAAATCATTTATTTTATTGAGCCTGTGTATGCCTCCAAAGAGTGGTTTTAATACTGGGCCCCAATAGAGAAATTTCAATTACTAGTTCAAGATATAAAATCATTAAAACGTGTTAGGCCGTTGGCCTGCAGAAGTGCCATGCAAAATTTCAAGGGCATATATCTTGGTAAATAAACTAATAAATGAGATAGATTATATTAATATTTTTTTTTAATTGAGTAAAGAGGAACACATCAACACAATAATAATGATGGTCATTAAATTTTAAGTGCTGAGAAAAAATAAGACACATAGAAACAACAGAGGGAAAGTAATTTTAAAAAAAATATATGGCCCTACCAGTGGCGCCCTCCAACCCTCTGCTCCAACCCAAGCTTCAACCACCTGCAGAATTTTTCACGCGGACAGCAGTTGATAGTGGACAAGCTATAACAGCCTGAAAACCGTTCCTTTAGTCCACACACATGTTCAGAGACCGACACGTGTTTGTCAGTTATTTAAAGTGATGCAGCTACGCCCCCCCGCCCGCCCGGCTGCGTAACGCTTTTCCTCCAGATTGTGGCGTCCTTCCCAACGCACGCTATAACTTACGACAATGTGTTTCAAAGCTCAGCTCTCCCCCGTATAGGCTAAGATGATAGCTTTGCTCGATCTCCCCGTTCACATCTCTAGATATTTATTGGACTACGTTCTCCAATATGTGATTCTACGGATTCGGATTTCACGATAGATTTTAAATTAATGTTTATAATTACAGGGGCGTCTTCTGTTCAGTGCTTACTGGACTGTTTTGTTTTGTTTTAAATCTAGTTGATCTCAGAATGGAGCCCCACACAGAGCAGTTGCATCTCCGCAATTCGCACGAACTATGCAGGACCTGTGGAAGGAGATCACTGACTTGTAAACAAAAACGTCAAAAGCCAAAAATGTATAAGTGTGTTGACTTTGCTTGTGACATTCTCCTGGCATTTGGTGTAACTGTAAAAAACGATGAGTGGAACATCCACTCATCTACACTGTGTTACTCTTGTGTTGATAGATTGAGAAACATTAAAAAACACGCCTATCAAGGCGCAGTTGTGACAGCTCGGCAGCTGGCACAAAGCAGCACATATCTTTGGACTGGCTATGATGTAGCCACGGAAAACTGTCCTGTTTGTTTGCAGCACAAGAAAAGCAGGATGGGTAGCAAGAATACAGGCCAAAAAAAGAACACAGTAATATCTGAAATAACAGTTTCAACATCAACAACGCAACAAACACTGGACCCGCCGCCAGCAGACGAAAGCATAACTCAAACACCAGAAACCACAGCTTCTTTCATGACAGGACAGTCACTTGAAAACACAACCCCACAAACAGACACATCAGATTTTCATTCATCAATAGACATTTTTGAATCGGACTGCTTCTCACAAGAGACAAAGACTGCGAGTAATGAGTCCCTCGAGGCAAGCAAAGCCGTGCTCATTGCTCCGGCTATGCCATCCAAACAGCTCAAGGTTATAAAAGACAGCAGCACATCACCAGTATTCAAACACGACACATTATTTGCTCAGTCACTACAACTGTCCCCAAGCCAACAAGAATTTTCACTAGAGAATAAGAACAAAAACTCAGCACACATTTTGTTAAAAGACAACTCTGTATAATTCCAACTCAAATTTGATTTAAAGAAAAGCAGGACAACCCATTTTACAGGCAAAATTTAAAAAATCAAGAAAACAAATATCCAGTAGCAACTGATTCCACCAAAACTTGCCACCATGCATGAAGCATGATCACAAACAGTTTAAGACTACCAGGAAAGGGATATAGAAAAATGTAAGGCTGTATTGTTGTCATAGCCTAATAATCAATGTGGATCCTTAGCCTAGTGAAACTGCTCCTCCATATCTGCACATTCTGTTGGGAATTATGCTAAAGCATCATCGCCTTCTTGAGAACGCTGCTCATAATGCAGACATGAAAATAGCTTTGCAGTCACTTCAGAAAATGATTGCAAAGCTGTTTCAGCATTCTTGCATCAATCCTCAAGGCAACAACTTTAACTTTAAGAGAACTGCGGAGCTTGAAGAAAAGATCCAATTCAAACAAGGCAGTGCATTTTTTTCCTTTCACTGACGATGACTGGGAAAAGTTTTCAAGAGTTTAGAGAAACTGTCTTTAGCAGAAAATCAAAACGCTTGTTTAGAACTCAAGTCCATCGCTCCTTTGTCCGCATCTATTTGCTCAGAGCTAGACAACTGTTGTGACCAACACAGTATCACACCTCAAGCATACCACAGGCGCTCCTTTATCGGCAATCATTGCCACAAATACATCACAGATAAAGTGAACAAAACAATCACCTCATACGTCTTTAAAAAACTTTTAAAGCCCTGATGCACACAGAGAAGTTCACAACCTCATATCACATACAAACCCCGTGCCGGAGAACATGATTCCATGCATACAAACTTGCCTCGCCATATTACATGTACAGTACAGAAAACATTTCAGAAGCAAAATTCTAGCTAAACAACATTTTGAGGAAAAACACTGTGCTTCGGATACAGAATGAGAAATACAGGTTTGGAATGGCTTTTCAAGACAAGAAGGGAGGAGAGTTCATGTATACATGCTTCTGCTTTCAAATTAGAAAGATGGGTTGCTGTAATTCGCAACATTTTAAGCAAACATAAAAATCACCATGAAGTCACAACATTTACAAATGATCTTTTGGTCTGTGCACCACCCACCCGTCTAACTGCAGAGAACAGAATATATATCAACTTCAAGTAAATGTAATGTCCACATGTGTTTCTTTGGTAGCAACAAATTTCTAAATATGATATCGTGGCAACTGGGATACTATGTCGGGGGGAATTTTGTGACACTTTGTAAACACTGCGTTTGCCAACACCCGCATTGTGTCGTTAAATAAGGTAGCAGTGCTGTGACGCTGACTGTGGATATCCACAATCCTAGAGTACCGTTTTATGATCAAGAGTTGTCACACGTGACCACTGGACTGGTGGGAAATCGAGGAGAGACTGCAAAAAGCATTCAAGACTCAATATCTTTGCTTTGGAGAACTATGCAAAGATTCGGTCAAGTGAGTTTGAAACCTTTACCCAATTTCTGACTCAATACAACCTTAAAATTGTCAAAATTGTTGGTTAAGATCATGTTCAGAGGAAGTAGGGATAATCATGATCCTGATCAATGTTTAAACACTTAAATATTTTTCTTAAATAGTTGCACGATTGCTCTAGATATATACGACAGTTGATGCTTATTCAAAGCTTTTATGGTTTGATGCTCCCTTGATGAAGCAGTTTGTGTAGTCGCAGTGTAAAGAAAGCTGATTCTATAGCACTTTTCACTACAATAATATTTAACTTTCACATTTGTCTCACGCTAAGCAAGGTATTTATAGCACTTTTCAGCATTATTTTACGTTCAAAACCATCTTATGCTCAGGTATGTATTCCCTTTTCTTTTCACTTTTATCCGTTTTACACGAACATTGACTTTATAATTTTACATCCATCGCAAATTAATCATTTTTGAAATATTTAATGGATTTTATCTGAACTATACTACACTTTATAAGCCTAATTGCATAGTAATTTTCATGCTGTGGACCAATGCTGGGGTCTCAGAGGGGCATGCCCCTCCCCCCCCCCCCTAATGTTTTGCCATTAGATTTGAAATTTTCTTGAAAACAATTGTGTGACAATTTTAGTGACCATGTATGTGTGATCTCAGGGCTTGAATTACGTGTTCAGGAGGGCAGGCAAAAATAACCTAAAAATCAGAGGGCACAGAGGCAATTTTCTAGGGCACCAAGGCAAAAATTATAGGTGATCATTTTGTTGATTAAAGTTGGTAATACTGGATCGTGCATCACAACATTTATATAAATAACTATACAGTTTATTCTTGCTCTCAACAAAAGTATAGTTATCGGAAAATTTGTAAAATCATGAATGAAAACTAAGTAAATCACTAGATGATCAGAATATAGAAAATATGTTGGCCCACACAATATAGAAAAAGACTGGCTTACTGTTTGTCCCTTATGGGAAAACACAAGTGTTTGTTTTTTAATGTATATTCATCATCATCATCATTGCCTTTCTCACCCTGCATCAGGGTATAGGCCACAGACAAACACCCTCCACTTTTCTCTATCCTGGGCTAGCCTCTTGATGTTATTCCATGTCTTCCCACTTTTCTGCACATCGATATTTGTGATTCTTCTCCAAGTTCCACGAGGTCTTCCCCTTGACTTGCCCTGTGGGTTCCAATCCAAAACTTTCTTTGTTATGCAGCTGCCTGACTTCCTTAAATGTATATTTTATTAGTGATAAAGAACGCAGGAGAGGTGGGGGGGTTAGATCTAGAATCTAGATCTAATCCTCCAGCGTCTTTACGGCAATTTTTGTACACTTACATCTTTGGTGCCATGCGGTTGGCTATACTTAGATGTAGTCACCTGATCGGAGGGGTATCCTATTCTGACGTCAAACAAGATGCGCACCGTACCTAAAAAGAGTTTGCGTATTTCTACGTTTAATCGCATGTCCCCGGGTGAGGACAGCCCCTTCCAAAGCAAAACATCAAATTATAGGAGGGAAACATAAGAAAAGATTTATATTTAGAATCTATAACAATACCTGAGCGTGGGACAGTAGTGAAAGTTATTCAACATCACTGGCATTGGCTGGTTCTCCTTGAAGTATTTTTAAAGGAAGTGGCTATTTTCACCCGGGGTGAGAATAGAAATACGATCGACCTCTCACCCCGGGTGAGACTTGCCACCGTAGGCTACTCTCACCCGGTGTGAAACAAGACCTGTTTTTCCTAATTTCGGAATACTTTCTATCGATGTGGATGATCAAATGGATAAAGGCAAAGAAAAGATTACGTTATAGCACAAAAGTAAGCTAATTTTATCGACTACAAAGATGCTATGGCTATTTCACTTTTCGAATCGAGCCGAATTACGGGGGTCGCCATTTTGTTTTGCCCGGAAGTTCTCACAAGATCTACTCCTCCCCTCTTCTCTCTCTCTATCTCTTTCTGAATACTGTCTATCGGTGTGGATGATCAAATTGACCAAAACAAAGTTAAAAAATGGTGTTAAAACACAAAAGTAAATTAATTTGGTCGTCTACAAAGATGCTACGGCTAGATCTATTTAACTTTTCGAATCGAGCCGAACTACGCGGGTCGCCATTTTGTTTTGCCCGGAAGTTCTCGCGCTACTCCTCTTTCTCTCTCTTTCTCTCTCTCCACTGCCCACAGACAAAATTGTACGCTTTTAGTAGGCTAACAGTAGTAATGGAACGTTTGTTCACGGCACAGAATTCTACAATTTTTCTGTTATCACTGATACACAGTGTAGAATTCTGTGGTTTAGGGTGAACGAAAAATTGGTTGGCCTAGATCTAGGCTATAACGGTGAACGCGCACCGGGTGAGAATAGCCAAAAGACTCACCTGCACTATTCTCACCCGGGATGAGAATAGAGGTGGCCATTTTTAAAATCAAATAAGTTATTTCATAATAGTGTGAGGAAGTAGCCTAGGAATCTAGATTTTACTTTAGTTTAGTTTAGGGAAGAGGCTAGCTGTACTTAATGACAGCTAGACTGGCAGTCTAGCCGTACTTAAGTACGGCTAGACTCACAGTCTAGCCGTACTTATTCTTAATATGATGGCTAGACTGACCATTTACAAAAAATAGGCCTACTGAATTGTAAATATACATTTTTAGTGTGCAGTACCTAAAGCATTTGTATTTGAGACGAAACCAGGTGCCTTAATGACAGTGTATGTATTTTAAACCTCCTGTTTTCTAATGTTAATAGGGCCTAAGATAAGTACGGCTAGACTGGCAGGCTAGCCGTACTTAATATTGATGGCTGAATTGTAAATGAAATTTTTAGTTTGCAATGCCAAAAGTATTGTATTTCAGACAAAACCAAAGGGTGCCTTACTGACTTGCATGTATTTGAACCTGAATAATTACTAGATTAGATCTAGATCTAATGAGACCTGTGTACTTAACAGGCTTGAGTCGATTGGGCCAAACCTAGATCGAAGTACGGCTAGACTGGCAGTCTAGCCGTACTTAAGTACGGCCAGACTCTCAGTCTAGCCGTACTTAAGTTTAAGTACGGCTAGCCACTTCGTTAGTTTAGTCTAGAAGGCGAAATTTCTTCGAAGGAAGGGACGAAGGGTTAACTCAAACAAACTTCGAAACTAGCATAGACGTGCAGTTTTAGATTTACACTTACCTGCTGTCAGCTCAGTTACATAAAGCAGGCGATAATTCAGTAGATTGCTAAAACTTACTCTAGGCCTACCTTTTAACGGGAGTGCGTTTACAAAATCCGCCAGTACTTGTCAATATACCAGATTTTATTGCAATCGTGCTGTCATTGTCCTTAGAACGGGATGGGGGTGGACAGCCTCTTATATAAAGATAGAGAATAGTGTTGCTTCCAATAGTACTTTTCTAATAATAATATGTCAGCATTTAGAAATGATAATGTGGTCACAGAATATAATCAATTAGGTTAACACAAACCGATTTACTGAAGAAAAACCCCCACAGCACACAAGGCCTATGTATCATGTCTTTTTATGAAATCCAAAATGGCAACTATTGAGTACAAAATGGTTGGAATAGTCAGAATGGAATGAGAACAACTATTTTTCGTTACAAATAGCATGAATTAATTTATTCTTTAAAATATGTGGAAATTTTTAAAAAATGCGTTTATGAGTAGAAAAAAATATTTATATAAGCAGTTTGACCCTTGCACTAAATACTTGTTCTGAATATTTTCTTGAATCAAGTTAAGTTATGCTTTTTATACTAAAGGTGATTAAAGATGGCCGTCAAATGTTTTCGTCGGCAACGGATCTGACTGATTCTATTCATAGGAGGATAGGGTCTACGTCTATTGTTTTTAAAATCGTTCATAACTTTTTGAAGGTGCAAACGGATCCAGGTCTAGTTCTTCTGCGAACACAGACAAAGGCCCAGGCCATTTGCACTGTTACACTACTACTGTTGTCACTCACAACATCCAAGACCCCTCAGCCTCAACCTGGCTACAAAATCGCAGGAGGATACTGCAACTGATTGATGAAAAATAAATAGCTGGGAGGAATAGGAATCAGCTGGATATTTCAGTTTGAATATAATAATGTGAGTAATAAATATAGTAATATAGATCTAGACTAGTAAATATGATATTTTTATTTAGGCCCTAAGTTTAATTGTGTGATTTTCTTCCGTTGTTTCTAAAATTAAGAGGAGTTGGTGCATAGACTATAGAACCTTCACATGTAGAGTAATATTACCTTCTGTCAAAATAAGGACGAAAACAGGCACGTCGACTTTAAAGCTTTATATCTCCTATCTGCCTTGCCCTAGAGACAAACCGAAACCAGCTACAGGAAGTCATGTGATTGGATGACCCCAGGAATGACCTGTTTCAGCTTGTTCTCATGTTTGAGGCCCTTACTGGGTGCAAAAGTGACGCCCGATTTATTTATGAGTTCGGTCGCATTTTTTGGTTTTCTCATGGATTCGGGCAGTATTTTGACATTCGGTCATTTTCAATTATTATCACATTTGTTTCTTTGCAAGCTTAATAACATGATTTTTAATGTTTGTTATCAACACTTGGACACAATGATAGTTTGTCTAAAGTGGTATTCACCATTTATAGCTATTTTAATGAGTATGTATCTGACCCACTCTACTACGTGGTATCTGACTCTACTACACTGGCATCTGGCTCACTCAGCTACACTGGATCTGACTCGGCTACACTGATATCCGACTGTATTACACACTGGTATCTGACTCTATTACACTGGTGTCTGACTGAGTTAATATGCTATCTGACTCTACTATTATTTAAATTATGCACAAATTCTTTATTCTTTGTTATATAACCATTGGCTCTATATTATCTTATGTGCCCGAAGGATGAGAAACTATGGATTTTATGTTACAATCCGGGCACCCCCCCTTTGGGCAAAAACGGCGAGACTAAACGGCAAATTCTCTTTCATCCTTGACAGGGCCTCATATGCAAATAACTCTCCAGCCTTCAGAGTCTACCAAAACGTAGAATCTAGGTCACAGGCTCCTTCATCCACAACCAATGTTAACTCTTCCGGGGAAAGAGCTTCACGCTGTTTTGCTCAGTTGATGAAGAAAAAGCTGTCTTTAGGACTATTTTTAGCAAAATATCGCCGTAACTGTTGTTTCAACGAAAGTAAGGGAGGTTGCTTTAGGTTTGTGTGCCACTCTTTTGGGGCTAGATTTGAAAACAAAGTTTTAAACGATCTTTTTGTACTCCAGTGCCCGACAGCAACACAAAAAAAAAACGTGCTGCCCGAACCAGTACGATTACTCTAGATCTATTCTTTGTTGCTGTAATATTTCAGATCCCAGTGTGTTGTTCATTTTTCTTACCGACTTAAAATTACGATCCATCCTCCGATAACATACTAGACCCAGAAACTAGACGAGAAATTGAACAAACTTGCCTGCTGGTATGCCCCATGTGATCACTAGGCGGCATGTGATTGGGTGCTTAAAACTAAATAGGTCACAAAGAGTCCCTTGCAGACTTTCCCTATTGACTGCATTCTTTAGTTGTAGAGGGGGTGATCCAAAGAGCAATGCTGATTTTTTAAAGATCAAAGCCACTACTCCGTTTAGATGTTTTGCTCATTCTTTATCTCAGTAGATTTCTTTTATCACCGCTACACTTCCACTTGGTTAAGCCTTACTTTTTTCATTAACATTGTTCCTTTTGATTGTGTGTAGTTATGTGGTATCATTCAAACAAAATTTCAATCTTACCCATAGGTCTGGAGGAAATGAAAAATGGCTGGATGCCTACCACGACCCTGTGGCATCCTTGTATACCTTCACCCAGTGCCTCACACTCTCAGACATTCAGGCAGATGGAGACTGGAAGCTGATAGTGGCAGATCTTGGCACTGGAAGCTATGACATGAAGCTTAAAGTTTACAAAAGTAAGTAGACAAAACTTGCTTTTGTACAAGGAAAGTAGAGACATAATGAGCGGTCTTCTTAGTGGTCTTTGCACAAGCAATAAATTGAGATTTTTTGTTACAAGGGGAAACAAGATTGGGGGGGGGGGGGGGGGGGGGCCAAAGTCTAGAGAGAGTTTCTGTGTTAAGAACTACATTTTGTAGTGCTGTAGTTAAATGAAATTTTTTTTACTGCAAAATAGACATTTTCGTGATGTATGATCACTATTTAGTATAGTCATTCCTTATAAAGAAGAAATAATACATCTTGTTCGTTTGGGGTAATAACTTTTTCATTTGAGTTTTTGTGTAGCTTCTAGTTTAATGTGAAAGTACAACTGACAAACCAGCCCTTATATCTTTAGTGAAAAGAGGAAAAGTAAATTGATGTCAGTTTCTCAAAATATTTTTTGTTATTATTGTCCATATATATATATAATATATATATGTGAGGCAGTGTGGTGAAATCAGGCGTTCGTCAAAATAAAGAAATGGAAGATATCGGCATTTTCCCTCAAGTTTGACAAATTTTTTTTTAATTTTGTTTTTTGGCTCAGCACATTTTATGTCCATTTAAAAACATATTTATGCGTGGATTTTATTGAAAAACATTGATTTTAAGCACAACAAATGTAAATTTTCAGTTTCCAAGGACTCTCAAGCTTTGGAAATCACCAAAGTTTGGCGACCATTTTTCTCGCTAATTTTACCTTTGAAACCAACCAGCCCTGACCTCCTTCAATCACAAATATCTTGACTCCTAACCAAGATAAATGTGTATTTTTTTCATCAAAAGATGGTCAAATGAACAAGCTTTCAGGTTGTTGTTGTTGTTGTTGAAAGACAGCGCAATGCCTCCCTATGCTTTCAGCTAATACCAATAACTCCACATGCCCCAAAAATTGACGAGCACCTGCATGATTCCACTGCATTGTGACACATATTGTGCTTTTATTCCAGATACAACGCTGATGAGTGAACATACCATAATTGATCTTCCTACTGGAGTGGTCACATTTTACATGGACACTCTGGAGCCAAGAACTCCAGGTACACGCAGAATTTCAGCAGTTAGTTGTTGGCCATGTAATACTAGGACAGAATTCACTTTGCTGTGAAGCAGCTTGGTCCTTATGATGAGTAGGCTTCTCATCTATAAGATCCAAACTCATGAAAATACTGTGTCTCACAGCTTCCTGCATGGTGTCAATGTACTTAGTATATTTGGTTGGGGAAATGGAATTTTTGAGAATGTGGCATATATGTACTTTAAGGCTCTCGCAAAATACGCTTTTAACTTTCACTTTGAAACTTCTCATGATATCCAAAGCTTTAAGATTAAGAGTGTTTTATTTTAGATCTTTATAAAATATGTATCAGCGATAGTTTTAGTAGCATGTTTTAGTCCAGGAAATTTAGTACCCCATTTTTTGAATTTGCAATTTGTATGTATTTGTTACAGCCATTGCAGTCGCTTCAGGACCCTACATTTATGTGTACAAGAATCTGAGACCTTATTTCAAGTTCACCTTGCCACCTTTAGATATTCACCCCATGGAAGAAGACTTATGGAACCAGGCTAAAGATGTTTGTATTTTCATTTCTGTTGTCATTTATTATTTAATTCAGCATGTTTGCTCAACTTTACATATTGACAAACTAGCTGGGTCCCCTTTCGATGAAAGGAATGTTCAACTGAAAGTCATTGGCCTACTATATTTACACTCTACTGGAATGGAGCAATGAATCTTGAGAGATGCAAAAAATTAGGTCTAGATCTATACTTTCAAAACAATATGCGCCTCGCGAAATATCCCTTACGGCACTTCCGCTGTGGAGGACAGATACGCAGATTTGTTTTGTTTCTCAGTGGAATAATCACAAAGGCCAAAGAAAGATGGGAACTTTTAGTCAAATATATTTTTATAAATTCAGGACATGAATGAATAAAAAATCGGGCTTCGTCATGGGGATCAATCTATCTTTTTGCACGTACTTGCCAACTTTCAACTCTGTAGCTGTCATAGATTTATGGGAAAAGTGAAAAATGTGTTTCAGAGTTGCCAAGTATATAGATTTCAGGATATAATTGAGTGAATATCAACAATACGCTTTTAGTGTATGTTGTGTTCTTCTTGTCGAACAAGGATATGTATCCTTGATAGATTTCCTCTGCTAAAATCTCATAATCATTCTCTTCTTTCAGTTTTCAATATTCTTTCCCTTCTTTTTGATTTCTTTTTTGTTTTGTTGTTTTGTTCCTTTCTAAACGTCTATGATATTTTTTCTCTCATATCTTCTAGCTTTCAGGATAGCGCAAAGACTGTTGTGAAATGTTTAAAAAGCTCTATCATTTTTCTATAAATATGAAAGAAGTAAACTTTTCTGGTGTAAGCCATTGTTCCTGTTATTGTAGTTTTTTATGTTCAAAGGTCAGGCAAAGTTTTTGTTTGTGTACTTCTTATGATATTTTGTTTTATTTTGCTTACTCTGATTTCACAGGACCAAGTGAATGTATTCAGTATGAGGGATATGCTAGAGTCTCTAAGGTATGTGGGCTTAATTGATATTTAAAATCAATTCCTATGACAATATAACTTTATGGTTTCAGCATCTCTTCGTTTAAGGAAAGAGGTTGCTTTGGTAACAAAATAAAACAAATGAGGCGGGTACTTTATCAATGTTTAATTTTATGAATAACATAAACTGTACAGGACGATTGAATAAGCAAAGTAGCACTAGAAAATATATTATAATGGTTGTATGCTGTGTGTCACATCTAATAGCACCTTTGCTCATGAGCTGAAATGGTTCAATTTTATTCTTTTCGTTTGTCTTTTACTTTTATTTTAATATGTACTTGTGCGTTTAATTTAAATTACGTGAACAGGGAGAAAATAAATTTAGATTGTGAAAACTGTGAGATGTGTATGCTTGTTCAGGTATATTATTTTATTTTCTGATAAAATCATTTTACTGGCAATCGGAAGACTGGTCACTTTGAATGATTCTGTATTTCAGGCAAGAGGGATGTTCTCTAACTGTGAGGACTCTGAGACTTTTACAGCTTGAACCAAACAACATAGAGGCTTTTGTTAATGTGCATAAAAACACACCTCTGAAAAAACAGGTTTGTTCTACCAATATATTGTTTCTGCATGTATGTGTAATATAGGCAGTAATGTGTGTTCTTTATTTTGAGTACTTTTCATTTATTCTTGACAAATAATTGCAAGTGCTTAGTTTTACTGTTTCTAGTGGGCGTCTCTTCCTGAGGGTAACAGGCCCCTTGTGTAGTGAGGTTTCTTTTCTGAGCTTTGATTTTAAATGAAAACTGTAGAATGTATTGTGGAAAAAACCCCACTCAGATGCTACCTCTTTCCACTTATGAATCCCTTTCCGTACTAAAGTCATTTTGAGGGATTTTAAGGTTTCTCACTTTATCCTATCGGATGTAGAAATGGATGCAGTCATCTTGTCTTTTGAATACACAGAAATGTTGTTGCTGTTATTACAGCACCCCTTGAGACTAATTCAATAGTGTAGAGGGTGAATTGTTTATTAATACTTAGTTGTCTCATATTTCAGAATAGTCAGCTGTTTAGGTTTTGGATTTGGAGGAATGTGGCATAAAAGTCGTCCTAGTTCATCATCAAACTGAAACTCTGCGCGCTCATATGACCTTATGCAGTTGCGAGCGCCGTAAAACCCCAAACTATAAAAAAAACCCAACTGAAACTCTTAAATTTTTCAGACTGTGATTACATGTTTGACCACAATGAAGAAGTCTGTGGCGGATGAGGATGCCATTAGCTGTCTCGTTCTCGGCACAGAGAGCAAGTCCATCTATATTCTGGACCCAGAGGCCTTCACAGTGTTGGCCACCGTAAGTGATTACATGACGTCTGGTACCTGTTGGTTTTTGAAATTTTCAATTGTCTGTCTCTATATTTTTTTTAAGTGGTTAGTTTTTTAAAAATCAACGCACCCAGGTTGCAAGTATCTGTTGCATTCTCCGTCATCTCTTTTGAATACAGTGGAAACCATATAACAGGCCCGGTAATAACAGGGATCCGGTAATAACAGGGACTTTTAAAATCCCTGTTTTTTTCTACCCTTTGTCTCTATTAAAAGTTATCGGCAACAACAGGGCCTCATTGGAGCCCAATCAGTTATAGCTGGAACAAAGACTCGTTAACAATGTGTAAAAAGTAAAAGAGAGAGAGAGAGAGAGAGTAATGCAGTGATGAAGCAAGCCCATGCAAACCATGCCACTGCAAGCACACGCAGCGGGTGAAGCGAGAGAGGGCTGCGGTGTGCTGGTGTGCTGCAGACTTCAATCTAGCCCTTCGATGCGCGGGCCTACCACTTGACCAAAACCCCGGACAAGGGAAAGTACTCATTAATAAAAACAGCTGGATTAGCTCACCAATTTTTACTTCCCTTTCGTTTCTGATTTAACAGGGATCTGATGTAACAGGAATTTTTCTCTGGTTCCACCATCCCTGTTATTTCAGATTTCTATTGTACTATTTTCTCACTTAGAAAACAAATAACCCTTTTCACATCTTCTTTAGATTATTATTTTGCTGCTTCTACTTCTTTTAACAAATGTTTCTATTGTCCTATTGTGTAAAGGGCAAAAGATAGCCACTATTGTATTGAGCTGACTTGCTTTCAATATTTTAGTCTTTTGTAGACTAGTCCTACTAATCTAATACCTCAAATTGTAATAAATACACTGGAAATGATAATTATATATGAACTAAGGTAAGCCACTGGAATTCAACTACCCTTTAGAATTGATTTTCCTCATGAAATGGAATCTGTTTTTGACGAAAGGTGATCTTTGTGATACTGATTAGTTGTAGACTCCATCTAAATAATGGCCCCTTGCTTTGTCCTAGATGGACTTGCCCAGTGTTCCTGTGTTCATCAGCGTCAATGGCTTGTTTGATGTAGACTATCGCATCGTCGTCTCCTGCAGGAATGGATGTGTGTACACTTTGAAGAGGTAGATTTCTTTTCTAATACTGATTATGATTTTTTTTTATTTCTAAAGTGTATTTGTAAAAAATGCTGTTGAGAAGAATTAGACTTTCAGCTGGTGGCAAGCTGAAACTAAAGATTTTAATTTTCCACTCAGTTTTGCGTTATTCTCTAAAATTGTTGCTTATGCTGTGTTAGAGAACTGCTTCTTGTAATGTTCTTAACTCACTTGCGACTGGGCCCTTTCACCAGTCAGAAGCGTTGAAGACTGGCGTTTTTGGGGGTATTTTAAAAAATCACCACAACTCTCAGAATTACCCTATTGTAATCATTTTTTGACACAGTAAAGTAACATTCAAGCTTAATCTAATACAAAAAATTAAAGTTGTCTAAGTCTAATATTTTAATTTGTATGATTTTTTAAAAATTGGCATGAATTTGATTTTCCGAAAAATTTCCAGAGACGTGACAAGTAGAATGAAATTCACTGCAACAACAAAAATAAAAGTTTAATGTGTTCTGGTTTGATTTGTATACATGTGCGAGTGTTTGGTGAAAATATTTGAGCTGGTCTGTGCATTGATTCAGACCCATACACTGAATTACATGAGACAGATGTACGGCACGACGTTGTGATTTCGTTGCGCGAAAAACAACACTGGTACTAGTGCTAGATCTAGCCCTAGAACTACGACTCGGGCCGTGTTCGGGTACATATCCAGGATCCTAACTATTAGACACATCATATTCTGAGACACTAGAACTAGTAAAACGCACAGAACTATAGAAAACGGCGAAATTATGTGATTCTTGTTCATGCGACTTCTTCGACCGTTACTACGACGCGACTGTCGGATTACTATGAGCTGTATCGAAAAAAACAAAGCGCGAGTTCCGGTCTGTTCAACCCCAGTTGGAGTCACTGTCCTTCACCTTCAATAACTTAAAAACTACCGGCCCCAGAGATACGAAACGAAGTCTAAGTAGCTCAGGCTTGGCCAAACAAGGGTACGAGGCGGGTCTCGCGATCCGTGCGTGATTTGTAGAGCGAAAAAAAAATTCAAAAGTTGGTCACGCAGGGCTTGTGAGACCCGTCGCGAGCGTCGCGGCGGGGGTCACGCAACTGTTGTGTGACCCGTCTGAAGTGAGTTAAGATAAGATTAGAAATCACTCTTTCTGATCCTCATGGGAACATTTGGCTTACAATGGTTGCAACAGTATATTTGTAAAAGAAGTCATTACTGTCACATAGTATTACAACAATACAGTCAGTTGTAAAATACACCATTGTTGGTCCCTTACTGTGCAGCACCCTGTTTTTGAACCAGTGTTGTAATATCTTACTCAATGACACTGGCTAGTGATCACCTATTTAAATGCAGTGTTGCCAACACATTCTTGACATTTTTGTGAGCCTGAACTAACCTACCACTTAGCTTCTGGGATGATAACTCAAAACAATTTTCAAAATTTGTCCGTACATGTTTGAGTCAAACTTTAACTTGATATTTCTGCCCCTGTTACTTCAGAGAAATGAAATCTTTCTGCCTCCTAGGCAGAACTCTGCATGTGGTGAATAAGGGATGCACCTGAGGGTTTATTCAATCCATTGCCACTGCCCACTTTCCACTTCATCTCCAACTGGGCCCTGTCATGTTCTCCTTATTATTTTCTTCTGTGTCTTCATGAATTTGTTTCCTCTGCAATAATTTTGATTTTGCTCTCTACATAAACAGAGGCAGCAAGGACGTGACCAAGCACATGATAGAGCTCAACTCACAACCTGTTGGCATGGAGAGGATCAACAAGAACATCTATGTTGCTTGCATGGACGAGACTCTGCATTGTTTCACATCAAAGGTTTCAGAGACTGCTCTGTTGTTTACCCAAACTTTAAGAGATTGAAGCCATTTGAAATTTTGTTTTATTTGAGTTGCACATCAAACTGAAACATTTTAAAATTTACAGTGAAAAATTTAGGACTTATCCAGTTTATGATGTACAATTGGAATTGTCCAAGATGGCCACCCATTGTGAAAGAGAAAAGTAGTTGTCTTAGACAGGTGGACAACCTGGACAGTGTCATTACGATATAAAAAGTGCAAGACGGGGGTAAGTGGGAAACAGTCATTTGCACAGCTGATTTTCTAGGACAGGTGGCTGTCAGAGCAGGTTCAACTGTATTTGTAGGCCTAGTTAAGTGTCGAAGCTGAATGTAGTGTGCAGGTTCCGTCATGTGCTTTGTGACCTCACGTGAACATACAAGCTATGACTTTTTGTGTAAATATTCACCAGTCATCTTGAAGTCCAATGTTGGCAGTTACTTTTTTTTTGTAGATGGTTGAGGTTGTCAGTGCTATATGCGGGAGAGGTTATTAACACTCACTCTGAGATAAGCACCATTTTTTTTTTCTCATCTCATGAAAGGCTGACACAAAAGGTTAATTAGTCTTGATCAGGGGCATATTTAAAGTCAATACGGGTACTTTTGATGAGGGAAAGCTATAAGTCTGGTGATTTCACTTGCAAACAGGAAGTTTCTAATTCACTGGTAGCACTAGCAGGTTTACATGAAACTAAAAATCTGAGTGCTGATTTGACACCAGTGAGAGAGCTGTTCTGTTGTTTTAGGGTAAAATAAGTAAAGAAAATTTTTTTTAATTTTTGTGTTGTAGCCTCTTGCCATTCAACTGAATGTTGATGCATGATTTGCAGGTTCCAGTTAAAGACTTGATATTTTTTCTGCACAGGGTAAAAAACTGTGGACAGTGCGCATGCCTGCCAGCATCATGACCTTGGAGGTGATTGACTACAAGCCTCGCAGTTTTGCTGGCATCTTGGTTTCCCTGAGCAACCAGGAAGTTCACATATACAAAGAAAAATTCTTGGTAGACGTACTTAAGATGGATGACGTAGTGACTGGCATGAGATTTGGTCGATTTGGAAGGGAGGATGGGACCCTTGTCATGTCTACTAAAAGTAAGTGATCAGTTTTTTATTTTTAGGGTTTATTTCAGTTTGTGTGCTTTCGCATTCAATGGATGCTGCCTTTTGTGAAAAAACTTATATTTCCTTTACACTAATTTAATCTGCTTAACATAAAGAAATTCTTTGGTCTCGTGAAGTTCATTTTGTCAGGGTTTTAGTGTTTATTTTGATTCAATTTCTTCGTCTTCTTTCCATCTTTCTCTTTTTACTGTATTAGTTAAACTTCATAGTACAAATAATGAGAAATGAGACAGCAATTTCAAGTATACTCAACAGGTTCTGTTGTCTGTTATGGTTTTAATTCTGGTCTGTCATGAATTCCTATAATTTGATATCTATTTCTTCAGGAGGGGGTCTCTATGTGAAGATTCTCAAAAGGACGGCCAAGTTTGAGGAGAGGGACATGTCAGCTGGCCCGCCTGCTGCTCAGAATGTGAAACTGAATGTCCCAAGAAAAACAAAACTTTTTGTTGACCAGACACAGAGGGAACGAGAGAATGGAGTCTGTGAGTGCATTATAAGTCAATGCAAACATCACTCTCTTATGAAGATGAATGTGATGCTGTATAGTTGTATGTGCATCTTACTATTGTTTTGTGACAGCCTATATCTTTAAATGTTCGAATGTAAAACTTTTTTGGATCTATTTATTTCTGTATTGGATTTTGATCCTTTTGAAACATCTCTAATACTTCATTAAAAGGTTGAAAGACATGCTGGTACTGAAAGTTTCGTGTAGATGTGTAGGTTAACTCTTTATCTCCGAGAGGGGTAAACCCACTATGGCGGGGCCCTTTTTTGGTGCTAAATCTAAAAAGAACAAAAACGTCATTAAACGGGTCATCAAATCGAAACTAGCAAACTTTCATCTAATGAACGAACTTCCGGTTAAAGAGACCTGTTTTCGGCAATTTGCAGAAAAGTAATTTGATGTCAAAGTCATCGTGAAGGAATGTGCCCGAGCCGGCTCACCGGCACAGCGGTTCTGGCCACGAGCTGCTGGGAGCAGCTTGCCGGAGATAAAGAGTTAAAGTAATAAGAGTCTTGTGTACACTTACGTCCTGGTTGTCTACAGCTTCGTCGTTGAACAGCAAATTTTCTTGAAAAATGCCTTGAGGGGTTTGGGTTTTTTTCATTTCATATTTACATAAAAGTGCTCAATTTGTGTTATTGTGTTGTTTTATTGACTGAACAAAAATGGTATGTCCTATTTTAAAAAATGGTTATTGGTTTGCACTCTATCAACATTATGCAGGAAATAGAGAGAAGGAAGGACAAAGAAAGTGTTTGCGTATTCAGTTTATGTAAGCAGGTGTGAGAATTGTTTATGGGTTATGAATTCACTTGGTTCGATTTGATTCGATAGCTTGAATCCATCGAGCTATCGAACCAACGCCTATACGATCGCTCACATGGATTTTCTGCCCTGGCCATGCAGGTGTTAGGGGAAATGAAAAGGCCGACAGATTGGCTGGTGAGGCCACCTTAGTTGACAATACGGTTCAACTAGATAGGGTCGAGATCCTGAAATGTCT